>NW_024572895.1:0-16899 GCF_018153835.1 Drosophila eugracilis | reverse complement strand
TTTAATATTTAATATTTAATATTTAATATTTAATATTTAATATTTAATATTTAATATTTAATATTTAATATTTAATATTTAATATTTAATATTTAATATTTAATATTTAATATTTATTTAATATTTAATATTTAATATTTAATATTTAATATTTAATATTTAATATTTAATATTTAATATTTAATATTTAATATTTAATATTTAATATTTAATATTTAATATTTAATATTTAATATTTAATATTTAATATTTAATATTTAATATTTAATATTTAATATTTAATATTTAATATTTAATATTTAATATTTAATATTTAATATTTAATATTTAATATTTAATATTTAATATTTAATATTTAATATTTAATATTTAATATTTAATATTTAATATTTAATATTTAATATTTAATATTTAATATTTAATATTTAATATTTAATATTTAATATTTAATATTTAATATTTAATATTTAATATTTAATATTTAATATTTAATATTTAATATTTAATATTTAATATTTAATATTTAATATTTAATATTTAATATTTAATATTTAATATTTAATATTTAATATTTAAATTTAATATTTAATATTTAATATTTAATATTTAATATTTAATATTTAATATTTAATATTTAATATTTAATATTTAATATTTAATATTTAATATTTAATATTTAATATTTAATATTTAATATTTAATATTTAATATTTAATATTTAATATTTAATATTTAATATTTAATATTTAATATTTAATATTTAATATTTAATATTTAATATTTAATATTTAATATTTAATATTTAATATTTAATATTTAATATTTAATATTTAATATTTAATATTTAATATTTAATATTTAATATTTAATATTTATTTAATATTTAATATTTAATATTTAATATTTAATATTTAATATTTAATATTTAATATTTAATATTTAATATTTAATATTTAATATTTAATATTTAATATTTAATATTTAATATTTAATATTTAATATTTAATATTTAATATTTAATATTTAATATTTAATATTTAATATTTAATATTTAATATTTAATATTTAATATTTAATATTTAATATTTAATATTTAATATTTAATATTTAATATTTAATATTTAATATTTAATATTTAATATTTAATATTTAATATTTAATATTTAATATTTAATATTTAATATTTAATATTTAATATTTAATATTTAATATTTAATATTTAATATTTAATATTTAATATTTAATATTTAATATTTAATATTTAATATTTAATATTTAATATTTAATATTTAATATTTAATATTTAATATTTAATATTTAATATTTAATATTTAATATTTAATATTTAATATTTAATATTTAATATTTAATATTTAATATTTAATATTTAAATTAATTTAATATTTAATATTTAATATTTAATATTTAATATTTAATATTTAATATTTAATATTTAATATTTAATATTTATTATTTAATATTTAATATTTAATATTTAATATTTAATATTTAATATTTAATATTTAATATTTAATATTTAATATTTAATATTTAATATTTAATATTTAATATTTAATATTTAATATTTAATATTTAATATTTAATATTTAATATTTAATATTTAATATTTAATATTTAATATTTAATATTTAATATTTAATATTTAATATTTAATATTTAATATTTAATATTTAATATTTAATATTTAATATTTAATATTTAATATTTAATATTTAATATTTAATATTTAATATTTAATATTTAATATTTAATAATATTTAATATTTAATATTTAATATTTAATATTTAATATTTAATATTTAATATTTAATATTTAATATTTAATATTTAATATTTAATATTTAATATTTAATATTTAATATTTAATATTTAATATTTAATATTTAATATTTAATATTTAATATTTAATATTTAATATTTAATATTTAATATTTAATATTTAATATTTAATATTTAATATTTAATATTTAATATTTAATATTTAATATTTTTTAATATTTAATATTTAATATTTAATATTTAATATTTAATATTTAATATTTAATATTTAATATTTAATATTTAATATTTAATATTTAATATTTAATATTTAATATTTAATATTTAATATTTAATATTTAATATTTAATATTTAATATTTAATATTTAATATTTAATATTTAATATTTAATATTTAATATTTAATATTTAATATTTAATATTTAATATTTAATATTTAATATTTAATATTTAATATTTAATATTTAATATTTAATATTTAATATTTAATATTTAATATTTAATATTTAATATTTAATATTTAATATTTAATATTTAATATTTAATATTTAATATTTAATATTTAATATTTAATATTTAATATTTAATATTTAATATTTAATATTTAATATTTAATATTTAATATTTAATATTTAATATTAAATATTTAATATTTAATATTTAATATTTAATATTTAATATTTAATATTTAATATTTAATATTTAATATTTAATATTTAATATTTAATATTTAATATTTAATATTTAATATTTAATATTTAATATTTAATATTTAATATTTAATATTTAATATTTAATATTTAATATTTAATATTTAATATTTAATATTTAATATTTAATATATTTAATATTTAATATTTAATATTTAATATTTAATAATTAATATTTAATATTTAATATTTAATATTTAATATTTAATATTTAATATTTAATATTTAATATTTAATATTTAATATTTAATATTTAATATTTAATATTTAATATTTAATATTTAATATTTAATATTTAATATTTAATATTTAATATTTTAATATTTAATATTTAATATTTAATATTTAATATTTAATATTTAATATTTAATATTTAATATTTAATATTTAATATTTAATATTTAATATTTAATATTTAATATTTAATATTTAATATTTAATATTTAATATTTAATATTTAATATTTAATAATATTTAATATTTAATATTTAATATTTAATATTTAATATTTAATATTTAATATTTAATATTTAATATTTAATATTTAATATTTAATATTTAATATTTAATATTTAATATATTTAATATTTAATATTTAATATTTAATATTTAATATTTAATATTTAATATTTAATATTTAATATTTAATATTTAATATTTAATATTTAATATTTATTTAATATTTAATATTTAATATTTAATATTTAATATTTAATATTTAATATTTAATATTTAATATTTAATATTTAATATTTAATATTTAATATTTAATATTTAATATTTAATATTTAATATTTAATATTTAATATTTAATATTTAATATTTAATATTTAATATTTAATATTTAATATTTAATATTTAATATTTAATATTTAATATTTAATATTTAATATTTAATATTTAATATTTAATATTTAATATTTAATATTTAATATTTAATATTTAATATTTAATATTTAATATTTAATATTTAATATTTAATATTTAATATTTAATATTTAATATTTAATATTTAATATTTAATATTTAATATTTAATATTTAATATTTAATATTTAATATTTATTTAATATTTAATATTTAATATTTAATATTTAATATTTAATATTTAATATTTAATATTTAATATTTAATATTTAATATTTAATATTTAATATTTAATATTTAATATTTAATATTTAATATTTAATATTTAATATTTAATATTTAATATTTAATATTTAATATTTAATATTTAATATTTAATATTTAATATTTAATATTTAATATTTAATATTTAATATTTAATATTTAATATTTAATATTTAATATTTAATATTTAATATTTAATATTTAATATTTAATATTTAATATTTAATATTTAATATTTAATATTTAATATTTAATATTTAATATTTAATATTTAATATTTAATATTTAATATTTATAATATTTAATATTTAATATTTAATATTTAATATTTAATATTTAATATTTAATATTTAATATTTAATATTTAATATTTAATATTTAATATTTAATATTTAATATTTAATATTTAATATTTAATATTTAATATTTAATATTTAATATTTAATATTTAATATTTAATATTTAATATTTAATATTTAATATTTAATATTTAATATTTAATATTTAATATTTAATATTTAATATTTAATATTTAATATTTAATATTTAATATTTAATATTTAATATTTAATATTTAATATTTAATATTTAATATTTAATATTTAATATTTAATATTTAATATTTAATATTTAATATTTAATATTTAATATTTAATATTTAATATTTAATATTTAATATTTAATATTTAATATTTAATATTTAATATTAATATTTAATATTTAATATTTAATATTTAATATTTAATATTTAATATTTAATATTTAATATTTAATATTTAATATTTAATATTTAATATTTAATATTTAATATTTAATATTTAATATTTAATATTTAATATTTAATATTTAATATTTAATATTTAATATTTAATATTTAATATTTAATATTTATTTAATATTTAATATTTAATATTTAATATTTAATATTTAATATTTAATATTTAATATTTAATATTTAATATTTAATATTTAATATTTAATATTTAATATTTAATATTTAATATTTAATATTTAATATTTAATATTTAATATTTAATATTTAATATTTAATATTTAATATTTAATATTTAATATTTAATATTTTAATATTTAATATTTAATATTTAATATTTAATATTTAATATTTAATATTTAATATTTAATATTTAATATTTAATATTTAATATTTAATATTTAATATTTAATATTTAATATTTAATATTTAATATTTAATATTTAATATTTAATATTTAATATTTAATATTTAATATTTAATATTTAATATTTAATATTTAATATTTAATATTTAATATTTAATATTTAATATTTAATATTTAATATTTAATATTTAATATTTAATATTTAATATTTAATATTTAATATTTAATATTTAATATTTAATATTTAATATTTAATATTTAATATTTAATATTTTAATATTTAATATTTAATATTTAATATTTAATATTTAATATTTAATATTTAATATTTAATATTTAATATTTAATATTTAATATTTAATATTTAATATTTAATATTTAATATTTAATATTTAATATTTAATATTTAATATTTAATATTTAATATTTAATATTTAATATTTAATATTTAATATTTAATATTTAATATTTAATATTTAATATTTAATATTTAATATTTAATATTTAATATTTAATATTTAATATTTAATATTTAATATTTAATATTTAATATTTAATATTTAATATTTAATATTTAATATTTAATATTTAATATTTATTATATTTAATATTTAAATTTTAATATTTAATATTTAATATTTAATATTTAATATTTAATATTTAATATTTAATATTTAATATTTAATATTTAATATTTAATATTTAATATTTAATATTTAATATTTAATATTTAATATTTAATATTTAATATTTAATATTTAATATTTAATATTTATTTATTATTTATTTAATATTTAATATTTAATATTTAATATTTAATATTTAATATTTAATATTTAATATTTAATATTTAATATTTAATATTTAATATTTAATATTTAATATTTAATATTTAATATTTAATATTTAATATTTAATATTTAATATTTAATATTTAATATTTAATATTTAATATTTAATATTTAATATTTAATATTTAATATTTAATATTTAATATTTAATATTTAATATTTAATATTTAATATTTAATATTTAATATTTAATATTTAATATTTAATATTTAATATTTAATATTTAATATTTAATATTTAATATTTAATATTTAATATTTAATATTTAATATTTAATATTTAATATTTAATATTTAATATTTAATATTTAATATTTAATATTTAATATTTAATATTTAATATTTAATATTTAATATTTAATATTTAATATTTAATATTTAATATTTAATATTTAATATTTAATATTTAATATTTAATATTTAAAATTTAATATTTAATATTTAATATTTAATATTTAATATTTAATATTTAATATTTAATATTTAATATTTAATATTTAATATTTAATATTTAATATTTAATATTTAATATTTAATATTTAATATTTAATATTTAATATTTAATATTTAATATTTAATATTTAATATTTAATATTTAATATTTAATATTTAATATTTAATATTTAATATTTAATATTTAATATTTAATATTTAATATTTAATATTTAATATTTAATATTTAATATTTAATAATTAATATTTAATATTTAATATTTAATATTTAATATTTAATATTTAATATTTAATATTTAATATTTAATATTTAATATTTAATATTTAATATTTAATATTTAATATTTAATATTTAATATTTAATATTTAATATTTAATATTTAATATTTAATATTTAATATTTAATATTTAATATTTAATATTTAATATTTAATATTTAATATTTAATATTTAATATTTAATATTTAATATTTAATATTTAATATTTAATATTTAATATTTAATATTTAATATTTAATATTTAATATTTAATATTTAATATTTAATATTTAATATTTAATATTTAATATTTAATATTTAATATTTAATATTTAATATTTAATATTTAATATTTAATATTTAATATTTAATATTTAATATTTAATATTTAATATTTAATATTTAATATTTAATATTTAATATTTAATATTTAATATTTAATATTTAATATTTAATATTTAATATTTAATATTTAATATTTAATATTTAATATTTAATATTTAATATTTAATATTTAATATTTAATATTTAATATTTAATATTTAATATTTAATATTTAATATTTAATATTTAATATTTAATATTTAATATTTAATATTTAATATTTAATATTTAATATTTAATATTTAATATTTAATATTTAATATTTAATATTTAATATTTAATATTTAATATTTAATATTTAATATTTAATATTTAATATTTAATATTTAATATTTAATATTTAATATTTAATATTTAATATTTAATATTTAATATTTAATATTTAATATTTAATATTTAATATTTAATATTTAATATTTAATATTTAATATTTAATATTTAATATTTAATATTTAATATTTAATATTTAATATTTAATATTTAATATTTAATATTTAATATTTAATATTTAATATTTAATATTTAATATTTAATATTTAATATTTAATATTTAATATTTAATATTTAATATTTAATATTTAATATTTAATATTTAATATTTAATATTTAATATTTAATATTTAATATTTAATATTTAATATTTAATATTTAATATTTAATATTTAATATTTAATATTTAATATTTAATATTTAATATTTAATATTTAATATTTAATATTTAATATTTAATATTTAATATTTAATTTAATATTTAATATTTAATATTTAATATTTAATATTTAATATTTAATATTTAATATTTAATATTTAATATTTAATATTTAATATTTAATATTTAATATTTAATATTTAATATTTAATATTTAATATTTAATATTTAATATTTAATATTTAATATTTAATATTTAATATTTAATATTTAATATTTAATATTTAATATTTAATATTTAATATTTAATATTTTAATATTTAATATTTAATATTTAATATTTAATATTTAATATTTAATATTTAATATTTAATATTTAATATTTAATATTTAATATTTAATATTTAATATATTTAATATTTAATATTTAATATTTAATATTTAATATTTAATATTTAATATTTAATATTTAATATTTAATATTTAATATTTAATATTTAATATTTAATATTTAATATTTAATATTTAATATTTAATATTTAATATTTAATATTTAATATTTAATATTTAATATTTAATATTTAATATTTAATATTTAATATTTAATATTTAATATTTAATATTTAATATTTAATATTTAATATTTAATATTTAATATTTAATATTTAATATTTAATATTTAATATTTAATATTTAATAATATTTAATATTTAATATTTAATATTTAATATTTAATATTTAATATTTAATATTTAATATTTAATATTTAATATTTAATATTTAATATTTAATATTTAATATTTATTTAATATTTAATATTTAATATTTAATATTTAATATTTAATATTTAATATTTAATATTTAATATTTAATATTTAATATTTAATATTTAATATTTAATATTTAATATTTAATATTTAATATTTAATATTTAATATTTAATATTTAATATTTAATATTTAATATTTAATATTTAATATTTAATATTTAATATTTAATATTTAATATTTAATATTTAATATTTAATATTTAATATTTAATATTTAATATTTAATATTTATTTAATATTTAATATTTAATATTTAATATTTAATATTTAATATTTAATATTTAATATTTAATATTTAATATTTAATATTTAATATTTAATATTTAATATTTAATATTTAATATTTAATATTTAATATTTAATATTTAATATTTAATATTTAATATTTAATATTTAATATTTAATATTTAATATTTAATATTTAATATTTAATATTTAATATTTAATATTTAATATTTAATATTTAATATTTAATATTTAATATTTAATATTTAATATTTAATAATTTAATATTTAATATTTAATATTTAATATTTAATATTTAATATTTAATATTTAATATTTAATATTTAATATTTAATATTTAATATTTAATATTTAATATTTAATATTTAATATTTAATATTTAATATTTAATATTTAATATTTAATATTTAATATTTAATATTTAATATTTAATATTTAATATTTAATATTTAATATTTAATATTTAATATTTAATATTTAATATTTAATATTTAATATTTAATATTTAATATTTAATATTTAATATTTAATATTTAATATTTAATATTTAATATTTAATATTTAATATTTAATATTTAATATTTAATATTTAATATTTAATATTTAATATTTTAATATTTAATATTTAATATTTAATATTTAATATTTAATATTTAATATTTAATATTTATTTAATATTTAATATTTAATATTTAATATTTAATATTTAATATTTAATATTTAATATTTAATATTTAATATTTAATATTTAATATTTAATATTTAATATTTAATATTTAATATTTAATATTTAATATTTAATATTTAATATTTAATATTTAATATTTAATATTTAATATTTAATATTTAATATTTAATATTTAATATTTAATATTTAATATTTAATATTTAATATTTAATATTTAATATTTAATATTTAATATTTAATATTTAATATTTAATATTTAATATTTAATATTTAATATTTAATATTTAATATTTAATATTTAATATTTAATATTTAATATTTAATATTTAATATTTAATATTTAATATTTAATATTTAATATTTAATATTTAATATTTAATATTTAATATTTAATATTTAATATTTAATATTTAATATTTAATATTTAATATTTAATATTTAATATTTAATATTTAATATTTAATATTTAATATTTAATATTTAATATTTAATATTTAATATTTAATATTTAATATTTAATATTTAATATTTAATATTTAATATTTAATATTTAATATTTAATATTTAATATTTAATATTTAATATTTAATATTTAATATTTAATATTTAATATTTAATATTTAATATTTAATATTTAATATTTAATATTTAATATTTAATATTTAATATTTAATATTTAATATTTAATATTTAATATTTAATATTTAATATTTAATATTTAATATTTAATATTTAATATTTAATATTTAATATTTAATATTTAATATTTAATATTTAATATTTAATATTTAATATTTAATATTTAATATTTAATATTTATTATTTAATATTTAATATTTAATATTTAATATTTAATATTTAATATTTAATATTTAATATTTAATATTTAATATTTAATATTTAATATTTAATATTTAATATTTAATATTTAATATTTAATATTTAATATTTAATATTTAATATTTAATATTTAATATTTAATATTTAATATTTAATATTTAATATTTAATATTTAATATTTAATATTTAATATTTAATATTTAATATTTAATATTTAATATTTAATATTTAATATTTAATATTTAATATTTAATATTTAATATTTAATATTTAATATTTAATATTTAATATTTAATATTTAATATTTAATATTTAATATTTAATATTTAATATTTAATATTTAATATTTAATATTTAATATTTAATATTTAATATTTAATATTTAATATTTAATATTTAATATTTAATATTTAATATTTAATATTTAATATTTAATATTTAATATTTAATATTTAATATTTAATATTTAATATTTAATATTTAATATTTAATATTTAATATTTAATATTTAATATTTAATATTTAATATTTAATATTTAATATTTAATATTTAATATTTAATATTTAATATTTAATATTTAATATTTAATATTTAATATTTAATATTTAATATTTAATATTTAATATTTAATATTTAATATTTAATATTTAATATTTAATATTTAATATTTAATATTTAATATTTAATATTTAATATTTAATATTTAATATTTAATATTTAATATTTAATATTTAATATTTAATATTTAATATTTAATATTTAATATTTAATATTTAATATTTAATATTTAATATTTAATATTTAATATTTAATATTTAATATTTAATATTTAATATTTAATATTTAATATTTAATATTTAATATTTAATATTTAATATTTAATATTTAATATTTAATATTTAATATTTAATATTTAATATTTAATATTTAATATTTAATATTTAATATTTAATATTTAATATTTAATATTTAATATTTAATATTTAATATTTAATATTTAATATTTAATATTTAATATTTAATATTTAATATTTAATATTTAATATTTAATATTTAATATTTAATATTTAATATTTAATATTTAATATTTAATATTTAATATTTAATATTTAATATTTAATATTTAATATTTAATATTTAATATTTAATATTTAATATTTAATATTTAATATTTAATATTTAATATTTAATATTTAATATTTAATATTTAATATTTAATATTTAATATTTAATATTTAATATTTAATATTTAATATTTAATATTTAATATTTAATATTTAATATTTAATATTTAATATTTAATATTTAATATTTAATATTTAATATTTAATATTTAATATTTAATATTTAATATTTAATATTTAATATTTAATATTTAATATTTAATATTTAATATTTAATATTTAATATTTAATATTTAATATTTAATATTTAATATTTAATATTTAATATTTAATATTTAATATTTAATATTTAATATTTAATATTTAATATTTAATATTTAATATTTAATATTTAATATTTAATATTTAATATTTAATATTTAATATTTAATATTTAATATTTAATATTTAATATTTAATATTTAATATTTAATATTTAATATTTAATATTTAATATTTAATATTTAATATTTAATATTTAATATTTAATATTTAATATTTAATATTTAATATTTAATATTTAATATTTAATATTTAATATTTAATATTTAATATTTAATATTTAATATTTAATATTTAATATTTAATATTTAATATTTAATATTTAATATTTAATATTTAATATTTAATATTTAATATTTAATATTTAATATTTAATATTTAATATTTAATATTTAATATTTAATATTTAATATTTAATATTTAATATTTAATATTTAATATTTAATATTTAATATTTAATATTTAATATTTAATATTTAATATTTAATATTTAATATTTAATATTTAATATTTAATATTTAATATTTAATATTTAATATTTAATATTTAATATTTAATATTTAATATTTAATATTTAATATTTAATATTTAATATTTAATATTTAATATTTAATATTTAATATTTAATATTTAATATTTAATATTTAATATTTAATATTTAATATTTATAATTTAATATTTAATATTTAATATTTAATATTTAATATTTAATATTTAATATTTAATATTTAATATTTAATATTTAATATTTAATATTTAATATTTAATATTTAATATTTAATATTTAATATTTAATATTTAATATTTAATATTTAATATTTAATATTTAATATATTAATATTTAATATTTAATATTTAATATTTAATATTTAATATTTAATATTTAATATTTAATATTTAATATTTAATATTTAATATTTAATATTTAATATTTAATATTTAATATTTAATATTTAATATTTAATATTTAATATTTAATATTTAATATTTAATATTTAATATATTTAATATTTAATATTTAATATTTAATATTTAATATTTAATATTTAATATTTAATATTTAATATTTAATATTTAATATTTAATATTTAATATTTAATATTTAATATTTAATATTTAATATTTAATATTTAATATTTAATATTTAATATTTAATATTTAATATTTAATATTTAATATTTAATATTTAATATTTAATATTTAATATTTAATATTTAATATTTAATATTTAATATTTAATATTTAATATTTAATATTTAATATTTAATATTTATTTAATATTTAATATTTAATATTTAATATTTAATATTTAATATTTAATATTTAATATTTAATATTTAATATTTAATATTTTAATATTTAATATTTAATATTTAATATTTAATATTTAATATTTAATATTTAATATTTAATATTTAATATTTAATATTTAATATTTAATATTTAATATTTAATATTTAATATTTAATATTTAATATTTAATATTTAATATTTAATATTTAATATTTAATATTTAATATTTAATATTTAATATTTAATATTTAATATTTAAATTTAATATTTAATATTTAATATTTAATATTTAATATTTAATATTTAATATTTAATATTTAATATTTAATATTTAATATTTAATATTTAATATTTAATATTTAATATTTAATATTTAATATTTAATATTTAATATTTAATATTTAATATTTAATATTTAATATTTAATATTTAATATTTAATATTTAATATTTAATATTTAATATTTAATATTTAATATTTAATATTTAATATTTAATATTTAATATTTAATATTTAATATTTAATATTTATTTAATATTTAATATTTAATATTTAATATTTAATATTATATTTAATATTTAATATTTAATATTTAATATTTAATATTTAATATTTAATATTTAATATTTAATATTTAATATTTAATATTTAATATTTAATATTTAATATTTAATATTTAATATTTAATATTTAATATTTAATATTTAATATTTAATATTTAATATTTAATATTTAATATTTAATATTTAATATTTAATATTTAATATTTAATATTTAATATTTAATATTTAATATTTAATATTTAATATTTAATATTTAATATTTAATATTTAATATTTAATATTTAATATTTAATATTTAATATTTAATATTTAATATTTAATATTTAATATTTAATATTTAATATTTAATATTTAATATTTAATATTTAATATTTAATATTTAATATTTAATATTTAATATTTAATATTTAATATTTAATATTTAATATTTAATATTTAATATTTAATATTTAATATTTAATATTTAATATTTAATATTTAATATTTAATATTTAATATTAATATTTAATATTTAATATTTAATATTTAATATTTAATATTTAATATTTAATATTTAATATTTAATATTTAATATTTAATATTTAATATTTAATATTTAATATTTAATATTTAATATTTAATATTTAATATTTAATATTTAATATTTAATATTTAATATTTAATATTTAATATTTAATATTTAATATTTAATATTTAATATTTAATATTTAATATTTAATATTTAATATTTAATATTTAATATTTAATATTTAATATTTAATATTTAATATTTAATATTTAATATTTAATATTTAATATTTAATATTTAATATTTAATATTTAATATTTAATATTTAATATTTAATATTTAATATTTAATATTTAATATTTAATATTTAATATTTAATATTTAATATTTAATATTTAATATTTAATTAATTTAATATTTAATATTTAATATTTAATATTTAATATTTAATATTTAATATTTAATATTTTAATATTTAATATTTAATATTTAATATTTAATATTTAATATTTAATATTTAATATTTAATATTTAATATTTAATATTTAATATTTAATATTTAATATTTAATATTTAATATTTAATATTTAATATTTAATATTTAATATTTAATATTTAATATTTAATATTTAATATTTAATATTTAATATTTAATATTTAATATTTAATATTTAATATTTAATATTTAATATTTAATATTTAATATTTAATATTTAATATTTAATATTTAATATTTAATATTTAATATTTAATATTTAATATTTAATATTTAATATTTAATATTTAATATTTAATATTTAATATTTAATATTTAATATTTAATATTTAATATTTAATATTTAATATTTAATATTTAATATTTAATATTTAATATTTAATATTTAATATTTAATATTTAATATTTAATATTTAATATTTAATATTTAATATTTAATATTTAATATTTAATATTTAATATTTAATATTTAATATTTAATATTTAATATTTAATATTTAATATTTAATATTTAATATTTAATATTTAATATTTAATATTTAATATTTAATATTTAATATTTAATATTTAATATTTAATATTTAATATTTAATATTTAATATTTAATATTTAATATTTAATATTTAATATTTAATATTTAATATTTAATATTTAATATTTAATATTTAATATTTAATATTTAATATTTAATATTTAATATTTAATATTTAATATTTAATATTTAATATTTAATATTTAATATTTAATATTTAATATTTAATATTTAATATTTAATATTTAATATTTAATATTTAATATTTAATATTTAATATTTAATATTTAATATTTAATTTATTTAATATTTAATATTTAATATTTAATATTTAATATTTAATATTTAATATTTAATATTTAATATTTAATATTTAATATTTAATATTTAATATTTAATATTTAATATTTAATATTTAATATTTAATATTTAATATTTAATATTTAATATTTAATATTTTAATATTTAATATTTAATATTTAATATTTAATATTTAATATTTAATATTTAATATTTAATATTTAATATTTAATATTTAATATTTAATATTTAATATTTAATATTTAATATTTAATATTTAATATTTAATATTTAATATTTAATATTTAATATTTAATATTTAATATTTAATATTTAATATTTAATATTTAATATTTAATATTTAATATTTAATATTTAATATTTAATATTTAATATTTAATATTTAATATTTAATATTTAATATTTAATATTTAATATTTAATATTTAATATTTAATATTTAATATTTAATATTTAATATTTAATATTTAATATTTAATATTTAATATTTAATATTTAATATTTAATATTTAATATTTAATATTTAATATTTAATATTTAATATTTAATATTTAATATTTAATATTTAATATTTAATATTTAATATTTAATATTTAATATTTAATATTTAATATTTAATATTTAATATTTAATATTTAATATTTAATATTTAATATTTAATATTTAATATTTAATATTTAATATTTAATATTTAATATTTAATATTTAATATTTAATATTTAATATTTAATATTTAATATTTAATATTTAATATTTAATATTTAATATTTAATATTTAATATTTAATATTTAATATTTAATATTTAATATTTAATATTTAATATTTAATATTTAATATTTAATATTTAATATTTAATATTTAATATTTAATATTTAATATTTAATATTTAATATTTAATATTTAATATTTAATATTTAATATTTAATATTTAATATTTAATATTTAATATTTAATATTTAATATTTAATATTTAATATTTAATATTTAATATTTAATATTTAATATTTAATATTTAATATTTAATATTTAATATTTAATATTTAATATTTAATATTTAATATTTAATATTTAATATTTAATATTTAATATTTAATATTTAATATTTAATATTTAAATATTTAATATTTAATATTTAATATTTAATATTTAATATTTAATATTTAATATTTAATATTTAATATTTAATATTTAATATTTAATATTTAATATTTAATATTTAATATTTAATATTTAATATTTAATATTTAATATATTTAATATTTAATATTTAATATTTAATATTTAATATTTAATATTTAATATTTAATATTTAATATTTAATATTTAATATTTAATATTTAATATTTAATATTTAATATTTAATATTTAATATTTAATATTTAATATTTAATATTTAATATTTAATATTTAATATTTAATATTTAATATTTAATATTTAATATTTAATATTTAATATTTAATATTTAATATTTAATATTTAAATATTTAATATTTAATATTTAATATTTAATATTTAATATTTAATATTTAATATTTAATATTTAATATTTAATATTTAATATTTAATATTTAATATTTAATATTTAATATTTAATATTTAATATTTAATATTTAATATTTAATATTTAATATTTAATATTTAATATTTAATATTTAATATTTAATATTTAATATTTAATATTTAATATTTAATATTTAATATTTAATATTTAATATTTAATATTTAATATTTAATATTTAATATTTAATATTTAATATTTAATA
>NW_024572894.1:0-138228 GCF_018153835.1 Drosophila eugracilis | reverse complement strand
GCTTGGCCACAGAGAGTCCAGTGGAACTTGGCTCTCTGAGTTTTTTGCCAATAGGGAAGCCATCTTCTATGCGAGGGGCATTATGAAGTTGGCATCTCGTTGGGAACGCGTCATCGAACAAAACGGCGCATATTTGACTTGAATCGCATTATTGTAACCAATTTTATGAACAATTGAAAATAAAAAAAAAATGCCGCAAGACTTTTTTGACAAACTAATATCATACATCTTAATTTTTGCAATGTCACTAGGAGTCATATCAGGAATTTTCCAACTTACATTGGTCATTTCTAATTTAAATGTTTGTTCCAATCTCTTTTTTTTAAAGACATCATCTAGGTTTTTGGTTAGCATTAGCACAAGTTCATGTTTACAATTCAACAAAACCTTTTTATAATCTTCAGCAAACCCCAATAAATTTTTTAATGGGACAGAAAAGTTAAAGTGAGGTCCAGTAGAATAGTCATCTCCACCACTCCATCCAGAATTTGATAGATTTTGACTTTCAAGGTTACCAAGTGATATAACATTTTTAAAAGTTTTTGTCATACCGACAAATCGAGTTCTATTAATCTGGCATCTATTTTTTTCATACTTGATTTCATCCAAGAAGAAAGCCATACAATTATTTTTCTGATTATACGACGAATAGGTATGAAACTTTTTTTTCGAAATACTTTTATTTGACTAAACTTTTTCTCGAACATTTAAAATTTTGTTCATTGTTTTCTCTCAGTATATCTTTATTAATCTTGAAGTTTGAAGCCGAGAGAGAAAATAATATATTTTTTAAAGTAAGTGATTTTCTTTTTAGAGGAGATCCTCTTCTATTCTATCATGCGAATATGCATCCGAATCGAAACGTTTTCACCACGTAAATTTACTAAATCTCCGTTTTTATCTACGATGCGTATGGAGAGTGTGCTTAATTCATAACAGTTGATTGGCAAGTAAATAATATTATGTGGTGTCACATCCATTTTATAGCCAGGAGGAACATTAATACCGAATTCATGTTAGCTATTTATAAAGAAATTAGGGTTATAAGGCCTCACATGGGCAGTGATGTCACTATAAGCATACTCAATATACTTCCTCTGACAATAGGTGGCTCCTTGTGAATTTCCACTAGCAAAATAATATTTTAAAATTTTGTAAAACATTAACGGGTATCTCATAGTCGCGCCACTCGACTATAGCGTTTCCTCTTGTTTTAAATCTATTTTTATACTAAATCCAATAACTTTTTTAAATCAAAATAATCTGATCAAAGTCTTTTCTATATCTTCCATCTTATCTTATAAGCAAGATTTTTTTTCCATCTTATCTTATAAGCAAGATTTCCACGGTTTCCACGAATGTGTAGTACCCCATATTTTTATTAATGTAATCTTTATATATATGTCGCATATTTAAATCCTCTTGCTTAAACATTATAATAAAGCATTGTCACGAATCAATTAAAGGAATCAATATTCTTATGACGACCCATACAAAAATAAGATCTTATGTTGTCTTGTTTTTCACAAGCTACATCATCAAATACAGGAATATAATTATTTTTGGCTTCACTGGGGTCTAATACACCATCGTTATGAGAGAAAGTATGATATCCCATTCCTTTAATAAGTTTTATTAATTTTTCCAAGTACACATATTTAGGTTGATATAAGCTCTTAGAAAACACGTAAATATTTTCAAATTTTAAATCGGCTTGGACTCTTTATCAAACTGAGCATAATGTTGGTTTTACCACAATCTGAAGATCCAACAATAAGAGCTGTTATTGAATTAGGTAAGAGAGAACTATGAAGTGGGGGGTTTTTTTCTCGTTTTCATCGTTGATATTACTAATGACAATTTTTTGCTTTTGACTTATAACGTATTCTTAAAGCTTATGTACCTCATTCGATAAAAAATCTTTGATGATTAAATATGTTATTTATACCCGTTACTCGTACAGTAAAAGGGTATACTTGATTCGTTAAAAAGTAGGAAGGAAGGATGCGTTTCCGACCCTATAAAGTATATATATTCTTGATCAGGATCAATAGCGAAGTCGAATGAGCCATGTCCGTCTGTGCGTCTGTCCGTCTGTCCGTATGAACGCTGAGATCTCAGGATCTAGTAGAGATACAAAGTAGAGATTAACCACAAAGATTCTTGAGGTCCATATTCAGAGCAAGTTTATTTCAACATCCTGCCTCGCCCACTCTAACGCCCATAAATCGTGAGAAGCTAAAATCGCTGAAATCTCAGGAACTGGTATATCTAAAAAGTTGAAATTCAGTATGCTAGCGCATCTTATAGTGGTACGATTTTCCGGCCACATCCACCCATATGCCCACCAAGCTCAAAAGACGGTTTTCGCATTTTCTTGAAAAGCTTATATCTCCGTAACTATAAGAGATAGAAAGTTCGGATTAAGCATGTAGGTTTTTATGATGCTCCCAATGCGAATTGTTTTTTCCGATCAACCCACGCCCACTCTAACACCCAAAAAGCCCGAAAAAACAAAACTGCGAACATCTCGGGGCCTATAACAGCAAGAAAGTTAGGCTTACGCGTATTTGAGAGATGTCACTGCAACTTGTCACAAGGTTCCATCCGGGTACGCCCACTCTAACGCTCACAAGCCGCGGAAAACTGTAGAGTCTATAATATTATTATGAATACCTTCGTTTGACCTTGTATAACTTATTTCTGTTAATATCTATCGATCTACCAAAGATTTTTTTAATCGGAACATTATTTCGCTATTTATGAAGAAAATTAGGTTATGAGGCCTTACATGGTTTGTGACGTCACTATCAATTACTCAACATGCTTCCTCTGACAATAGGTGGCGCCTTGTCATATTCCACAAGCAAAATGAATATTTTAAAATTATGTAAAACAGTAACGGGTATCTTATAGTCGCGGCACTCGACTATAGCGTTTCCTCTTTTTTTAATTGTAAACGAGGTTGTGGTCTTATCAACAACTTCATTAATATATTACCGTTTGAAGCTCATATACCAGGATATAAATGTAGTGGGCCGGGTACACAGCTAGAAAAACGTTTGAAACGAGGTGATCAAGGAATAAATAAACTAAATGAGGCTTGTAAAGAACACGATATAGCATATTCCCATAAAAAAGATTTACATGAACGTCACATTGCAGATTCTATATTAACTGACAACGCTTGGTCACGTGTAAAAGCACCAGACAGTACTCTTGGTGAAAAAGCAAGTTTCGACAACAGACGTTGAACAAGTGACCAAAAATCAACTGCTAAACAACAAAAAACAACTGCTAAACAACAAAAAACAACCAATTAAAACAATAAAAAACAACCTAAACAACCAAACAATAAATTACATTTTCTAAACAAAAAACACCTAAGCAATATAAAACGACTGCTAAACAACAAAAACAATATATATATATAAAAATGAACATAAAGAACAACAACTATAAAAACGAGACGACTACAGAAGGGGAATTCGATCCTACTGACGAGGATAATAGGAAGACACCTGTTATTCCGACAAGAATATATTCAAGAATTCAATAGATGTAATAAGAAATCTATTTTGTCAAAGGCAAGGATGCCTGAAAATGTAAAGTTCCCATCTTCACGGCGGAGTGCAAAAAGATTGGAAAATCCTTTGTTCTGGAGTTGGAGGCCTACTTTCTATACACCCCGGAAAGGTATACACATCTTCGGGAGGAATTTATTGCGGAAATGTTTGATGGGAAAATTAATATTCATAAAAAGAATGACAATTTATTTTTAGAAATAATTAAATAAAATAAAAAAAAATAAATAAATAAAACCCCAATATTTTATATTCCGTTGAATAAATACAATTTTAAAATCTATATATAAATATTAGAAGCTATGGTTTCCAGTAAACAGTATATATCGAGGAACTGAAGAGCGATTACATAAAAATTATACATTTATACCTATTACAGAACCTTTACATGAACTTATTAACGAAAATAAAAAGCAGACATTTTTAAAAACAAATGTGGGAGCCAAGGTTAAACGTAAATTATACGAAAATGAAAAGTATGAGAATGATATGACAGATGACGTTGATCTGTACTATACAACCAATGGGAGACAACATCAGACAAAACGAAACTTATCTCAGTACCGATCTATGAATGATAGTGATTCGAATAATGATTTATTAAATAATAATAAAGGATAATACAACATCCAATCCACTTCGTACGAAAACTGGTTTCTGTTATATGACTCTGGAGGGATCAAAACCAAATTATATATATTGGAATGATGTGAATGAACTAGTCGAACGGTTACAAATTTAAGTGGCGTCAAAAACAGTGGGTAACAACAATCACAATAATGAGATTTTCTCAATAGTAGAGGAACTGCGAGAGGAGGGAATTATTGTTTAATTAGAGTATATATATTAAACACAGAAAATATTTTTATTTATAATCATCATGTCTGTTGACAAGTTTGGACATTTTTCTAATGATAGGGAGCGATCAGATCATTTAAAAAGAGGTGTTAAATTAAATGAAACTTTTTTAATTGATACTGATATTGAAATTTTTAATTGATACTAAACGCTTAAAATAAAAGAGTTAAAACGCTATTAAACCCTTAGATGATAATGACTTGACCACAAAACAATATACAGATGAGTGTGTCAGAAAGTTGGGGGAAGACCTAAAAAAACATGAAAGTCAAAGTATCAATCGTCGACTTAAAAAGGTATCAAATCTTGAAAGTAAAATAGAAGTCTATAACAAGAGAGCAGACAGTACTGATCAAATATTTGAGAAAGTTCTTGAAAAGATAAAAGTTATTGAGGACTATATTTTTAAGTATGTAACAAAACCGACAGCGATACAAAAAATACAACAATTGAAATGGGAGGTGTAGCCTATACACCAATTCGAAGAATATGATTAAACGAGCAATTGTAAATGAGTTGCACGGACCGTCTCGTAAACATTTTCAACGAAGACGAGTCATTACGAAGGGAATAAACGATCTGTGGCAAGCAGATTTGGTTGAAATGGCGGGTTATTCAACATCTAACAAGGGTTATCGTTACTTATTATATGTAATTGATACGTTTTCTAAATTTGATTGGGTTGAAGCACTACAATCAAATAATGCCAATGATGTTTCCCAAGTGTCGTGGAACGGATTAACATATCGCTCAAGGTTTAGTAAATTTAAATGTAGCGCCAAGTATTTCAGTATTTGTTATCGATGTTGTAAATCGTTAGAGAGATCATATTGTAAAGCTAAATGCGGTCACACGAAATGGTGAATTGTAAGCCAGAATCTCCCGCTCAGATTTATTCCGATTGGAGAGATCAAAGAGACTGGGAGGCGAGACTGCGGTATGTAAAACTGATTGTGAAAATAGGTTAAATCTGATATATGTATTTCATACAGAATAAAACATCGTCGTTTGTTTATGCTATTGTTCTACGCTACAAGACTGGCTTTCTTGTTTCGGTGTTGGCTAAGCAACGTTAAAGGCAACTCCCAGGGGATCTCTTTCGGTCGGCGTCATTTCTTTTATTCGCACTCCTTTATCGTGCAATGCCGACTTCACATTCACCCCGGCGGAGCCCCCGAATTGGACAGACGGGAGCTCCCGCAACTGCAACTACGACCACCGCGACCACATCAGCCGGCAGTCCGAAGAATGTGCCGGGCTTATCGGGCGGTGAGCTGCAGCGGCCACGGACTCCAAAGCAACCGGGATTAATCCCAAGTGGTGCTCCAAAGCCTGATAGATCAGGCCAGGATACGGACACCACAACCGCCAAGTTTGCGGCGCTGATGGAGAGGAAAGCTACCTTGGAAAGGGAGCTTCAAAAGGCGAGGTCAGGTGAAGGGCAAGATGCAGCCGCGAGGGATCCCGTTAGAAACGGATCAAGCGGTATAGGAGCGAGCGGTGCGGCGAATGCGCCGCCATGTTTGAGCGGAACGCCAGGGCAGAACTTGAGTGGAAATCTGCCGCCATTGTTGAGTGGACGCCATTTTTACATGAACAGTTGCCGCCATTATTGAGTGGAAACCTGCCGCCACAATCGAGTGGAAATCTGGCAATAGGGCAACAAGTCACACTCAGTACAAACAGTACAACGTTAAGCTATTCCACACCATGCTGCGTGACGGCTACTGTGCAGCCAGCACTAAGCTACATGCAAGCTACGCGGGAACCTCTTCGCAACCTGATGGTACCCCCGCAATCAACTGGTTCATACGGAATAGCTTCGCCGAGCCCGTTAATTGGATGGACGCCGCGCAGACTGCCTGATCTTCCAGAGTTCGAAGGTCAGCCTGAGGAATGGCCAATATTCCAATGCGCGTTCACGGAGACGACGGCGGCGTATAATTGTACTGCGTTGGAGAACAACCAGAGGCTAGTGAAAGCCCTGAAGGGTGAAGCGCGAGCATCTGTCAAGTCGCTGCTTATACACCCGAATAACGTTCAGGCTGTAATGGATCAGCTACGTTTCCGATATGGACGCCCGGAGCAACTGATACGTACCAACTGGAAAGCGTGCGAGAGGTGCAGCCGATCCAAGAACACAATATAATAAAGATCGTGCCGTTTGCAACACGGGTCAGCAATCTCGCAGCGTTTTTACAGTCAAGCCCGAACGGGGAGCAGCACCTAGGAAATCCTACATTGATGGAAGAGCTGATCGCCAAGCTACCACTGAGCAAAAGGTTGGATTGGGCCAGGCACGCCGCCGTAATAGGGTGCTACCCAACTGTCGCGCACTTGAGCGAATGGCTAAACGAACTCGCTAAATTAGTGTGCACTATTACGAGCAGCGACAGCAAGGATCCTAAGCGTAGGGTATTGCACGCCAGCACCAGTCAGAAGGATCAGGATCTATTTGAAGATCATCCCAGGAGTTGCCCAATTTGCGAGGGGCAACACACTATCAAGGACTGTAAGGATTTCAACCACGCTACTCCGACTGCCCGTATGGAGTATGTAAGAAAGCATCGGATTTGTTTCTCGTGCCTGGAGAGCGGTCACATGTCCAGGTTCTGCAAGAGAAACAGCAAGTGCAACGTCTACGGATGCCAGATGGGGCATCACTACCTCCTGCATGACGGGGTGGGCAACCCCACACGGCCATCGCAACCCCACGGTCGACCATGGCCAAATGAAAGGAGCGATCGCGGTCGCATGGTACATGCGGGCGCTGACAGGAGGAAGGTGGACAAGCAAGTACATCAGCCAGATGATCTGGCCCAGAGAAGTCCACTTACGGCATCTGCACAGACGCAGGATGCATGGCGCAAGCGGGACGAAGGCCGTCAGCCAAGTGACGGGAATGGATTGCCACATCGGAACCTAAGTTGCGTCGATCCGGATGGAGGACACTTACTATTCCGTATTTTGCCCGTGACGCTGTACGGGGAGGATACGCAGCTGGATACCTACGCGCTGTTCGACGAAGGTTCGTCCGTGACCCTGATCGACGAGGAGCTCACTCGAAGCCTAAACCTAAAAGGCGAGAGTCGGCAGCTCAACATTCAATGGTTCGGTGGCAAGTCAGCGAAAGAGAACACAAAGATGGTCAGCCTCCAGATTAGTGAAGCGGGCAGACCGAAACGCCATGCTTTGAAAAATGTGTATGCGGTCTCTAACCTCAATCTTCCGATGCAAAGTCTGCGTCGGGAAGATGTCAAAGCGGCGAAGGCTTCTGCACGCCTGCCGATGAAACCGTATCGTAATGCGGTCCCGAGGATTTTAATCGGACTAGACCATGCGCACCTAGGAATACCTATGCAAAACAGGAGCTTCGGAGCAGGAGGACCCTATGCAGCCGCCACCAAGCTAGGATGGGTGGTTTTTGGTCCTGTAAGAAGTCAGATGAGTTCACCAATGCAAAGATCGTGCCTCCTAGCCGTCCCACAGTATGATCATCTCGAGAAGATGGTCAGCGACTATTTCGAAATAGAGAATTTCGGAGTGAAGCCGGCGCCACCAGTCGCAGCTAGTGGCGACGCACGGGCTTTGGGAATCCTGAACGAGACGACTAGGCGAGTGGGCGAACGATACCAAACTGGATTGCTGTGGAAAGATGATAAAGTGAGCCTGCCTGACAGCTATAACATGGCACTCAAAAGACTTGTCGGCATTGAAAGGAAGATGAGACGGGATGACAGCTTTGCACGGGCCTACAAGTCGATCATGGAGGACTACGTCAACAAGGGTTACGCACGACGCCTGGAGCAGCAGGAAGTGGCAGCCGATAACCGGGACAAGATCTGGTACCTGCCGCACTTCGGGGTCGAGAACCCAAACAAGCCCGGAAAGATCCGTCTAGTCTTCGATGCCGCAGCCAAAGTGGGCAATACATCTTTGAACTCAGTTCTACTCAAAGGCCCACAACAGTTCAAGTCCCTGCCAGCCGTGCTCTTCCATTTCCGGGAAGGAGCAGTCGGGGTCTGCGCAGACATAAAGGAGATGTTTCATCAGGTGCTGATACAGCCCCAGGATAGATGCGCCCAGAGATTCCTGTGGAGGAATGGAGATGACCGGCGAGATCCAGATCTGTTCGAAATGGTTGTGATGACGTTCGGAGCCGCTTGTTCGCCGTGCTCAGCGCATCATGTGAAGACCATAAACGCTTCAAGATACGCCCAAGCAGATCCTCGCGCGGTTCAGGCCATCAATGAGTATCACTATGTAGATGACTACGTGGATAGTTTCTCGGACGAGAAAGAAGCTATCGCTGTATCAGAACGAGTAAGGAAAATTCATGCTGAGGCCGGTTTCGATTTGTGCCGCTTCTCATCAAGTTCGGAAAGTGTGGTCAAGGCTTTGAACCCACTAGGATCCAATAAGAACGTTGAATGGAATGAAGCGGAGGAGAAAATATTAGGCATGTACTGGCACCCAGCGACGGATGACTTTAAATTCAGCGTAAAGTACCACAGGGTTCCCAGCAGCGTGATGACCGGAGAACGTGCACCCACCAAGAGAGAATTCCTAAGTCTGGTTATGTCAACATTTGACCCGATAGGATTCTTGAGCTGCTTCATGGTAACCGCCAAACTATTGATGCGTGAGATTTGGCGGAGAGGAGTTCAGTGGGACGAGCCGTTGCCGGATGAGTTAGCCAAAGCGTTTGAGAGCTGGAGGCTGGAAATGGATTACGTGAGAGATTTCCGCTGTCCACGCTACTACTTTGGCACGGGATGCGTACGTGAACTGCAGCTACATGTGTTTGTGGACTCCAGCCAATCGGCGTTCGCAGCAGTTGCATTCTGGAGGGCGACTTATGACAACGATGATGTGCGGTCCTATTTCGTGTGTTCCAAAACGAAATGCGCCCCGATGAAGACGATGACGATCCCGCGCCTGGAGCTCCAAGCAGCTGTATTAGGAACCAGGCTGATGGACACCGTAAGACGAGAGCACGACGTATCGATCAGCAGATGCGTGCTATGGACTGACTCTAAGACCGTGCTGCACTGGATAAGCAGCACCCACCGGCGGTATAAGCAGTTCGTTGGAAACCGGGTGGCGGAGATCTTAGAGTCAACGGAGGTGTCTCAATGGAGGTGGATACCGTCTGCCGAAAACGTGGCAGATGACGCGACGAGGCCACAGCGCCATGTGGACCTCAGCCAAGGGGCAAGGTGGATGAGCGGGCCATCATTTCTGCGGGAGTCGGAAGAACAGTGGCCCAAGCCATCTCCAAGTGATCGCGACAGTCCACACTCCGCAGAAGAAGAGATGCCGTGTGAGTTTACACTGGTAATTGCCAACGAGTTTATATTTTTGCAGAGATTTTCGAATTATAATCGATTGGTCAGGACCACAGCGTGGATCCTCAGGTTCATACGACGGTGCCGTGGATTGAGTGACGAGAGTGAGGCCTACGGTATTACAGCTACTGAGTGCGCGGAGGCAGAACGGAAACTGATCCAGCGCGCCCAGGCTGATACGTTCGCAGATGAAGTTCAAGGAAAGGCAGTGGCGAAAGGCAGTCAGTTACGAGGACTATCCCCTTACGTCGACCACGATGGAATCATACGAGCGCGTGGACGGATTGATGCCGCCGAATGCGTCCCATTCAACGCACGGCGCCCGATCATACTGTCGCACAAACACGCACTGGCAGAGATGATAGTTCGTCACTACCACAGGAAGATGAAGCACCAGAATCTAGACGCGACCATAAGCGAGATCCGGACCAGGTTCTGGATAACCAATTTAAGGAGAGTTTTACGGAGTGTTATGGCAACCTGTAACTTATGCAAACTCCGGAGAGTACGACCAATTCCGCCATTGATGGGTCCGTTGCCAGAGGACCGGCTGGAGCCGAATGGATGGCCATTCAAGTATACTGGCTTGGACTACTTTGGTCCGCTGTTTGTGACGATTGGACGTCGCACTGAGAAGAGGTGGGTCGCACTCTTTACTTGTCTAACCACCAGGGCTGTCCACCTGGAGATAGCCCACGATTTGTCAACAGATTCCTGCATCATCGCTATGAGGAATTTTATGTGCCGCCGTGGACCGGTGGTCAGATTGAGGAGCGACAATGGAAAGAACTTTATTGGAGCAGATCGTGAGGCCAGAAAGTTCGATGAAGTCTTCGAACCAGAAAAGATCCAGGATGAGCTGTCATCCAAAGGAATCGAATGGATCTTTAACTGTCCCGCGAACCCAGCTGCCGGCGGCATCTGGGAAAGGATGGTCCAATGTGTGAAGAAGGTGCTCGCGCATACTGTGAAGGAGGTGGCTCCTAAGGAACACGTCTTGGAGAGCTTTCTTATTGAGGCGGAGAATATTGTTAATTCTCGTCCGCTTACCCACCTTCCAGTCACTGTGGATCAGGAGGCACCGCTAACGCCCAACGATCTGCTAAGAGGAGTGGCTAATGTTCCGGACCTTCCTGGAGATCGCGGAGAGCAGCCTGTCAAGTGCGCTACTAGGAAGCAGTGGCGTATCGCACGGATGATGAGAGACAGATTTTGGAAACGTTGGGTACATGAGTATCTACCGACGCTTGTTCGCAGGGAGAAATGGTGCGAGCATGTCGAGCCTATGCGCCCAGGGAATCTCGTGTACATCTGTGATCCGGCCATCCCTCGTCGAGAATGGAGGAAAGGCGTCGTGGAGGAAGTGTACCCAGGGAGCGGATGGAGTACCACGACGAGCGGCGGTACGCACTACCAATGGCGATCGAGCTAAGTTAATCATGCGTCCCATCTCCAGATTGGCCATCCTGGATGTGGTGAATGCAGTTGCTTCACCGGGGTGGGGATGTCGTGGAACGGATTAACATATCGCTCAAGGTTTAGTAAATTTAAATGTAGCGCCAAGTATTTCAGTATTTGTTATCGATGTTGTAAATCGTTAGAGAGATCATATTGTAAAGCTAAATGCGGTCACACGAAATGGTGAATTGTAAGCCAGAATCTCCCGCTCAGATTTATTCCGATTGGAGAGATCAAAGAGACTGGTATGTAAAACTGATTGTGAAAATAGGTTAAATCTGATATATGTATTTCATACAGAATAAAACATCGTCGTTTGTTTATGCTATTGTTCTACGCTACAAGACTGGCTTTCTTGTTTCGGTGTTGGCTAAGCAACGTTAAAGGCAACTCCCAGGGGATCTCTTTCTGTCGGCGTCACCAAGCAATGGAGAAAATCTTAAAATAAGGTCATGGAACACCAAAAAATTTACAAACAGATGATGGAAAAGAGTTTTTGAATACAAAATTTAAACAATTAATTAATAAATCATATATCATAATTCGAAGTTCAGCACTCATAAGGCATCAATTTTCGAGCGTTTTAGGAGAACACTCAAAGAGTCAATGTGGCGAGAGTTATGTTTCAGTGAGAAATATTAGTGGATAGATATTTACAAAAAGTTAATATTTAATTACAATAATAGGTTACATAGAACCATAAAAATGAGCCCAATCAGTGTCAACACAACTAATGAAAAACAAATATTACAACACATATAATCACAGAAAGATATATGTTGAGAATAAACTACGAAATGCCGATCACGTTCGTATCAGCAAGTATAAACATGTGTTTGAAAAAGGGTATACACAGAATTATTCGACAGAAATGTTTAAAATTACAAAAGTCAAAACATACTTACTTGAAGATTATAAAGGTAATCCGATTCAGGGTGGGTTTTATAAAGAAGAACTCAAAAGACTGAATTCCCGAACACATTTCTAGTTGAGAAAATTTTAAAGCGAAGAGGTGATAAAGTTTTGATAAAATGGCTTGGCTTTCCAATGGACGAAGCCAGCTGGGTAAATAAAGATGAAATTGTATAGTACAAATATATATATATATATATATATATTATAACATGTAATTAAATTTAATAAATATATTTACATATGTATAAATGTACAAGTTTATAATGTGTATACTAACAATTTTAATAAAATAATATATGTTTTTTACAATTTATTTTGTTTTACTTATATTTACCACAATTTCGATCAAAATAAAACATTTCCAATTCAATGGACTTATAAAATAATTCTTGTTCTATGTTTACTTGCTTATCTCTAAGTTCATTTAATGTATTGACATCTGTACCTCTCCCATTTATTATATCTCTTAAGAATATATTTTCAAGTTCTAAGAAATTGATACTATCCACAATGTCCTTTTCCATTAACCTATTATGTTTTATTGATATGGTACCATGATCATCGTGATTTGACATTGCAAACTCTGTTTCATTATGTTTACGCTTTCTTCTACTATCATTAGTATAAAGCACATTCTTATATACCCTATTTGTTGATATTTTGTGTGCCCTTGATCTAAACATTGTCCTACTAACAATATAGGATATCTTATAATGGAGTTCCATTGAATCACATCATTCTTACTTTAATTGTTCAACTTCATCTATTTTATAACTATAAATTTATTGTCAAAAGAAGGATCTTCAATAATTTCAAATTTTCGATTACGAAACCTTTTAAAGTTATACAGTGTGTTCAAAAGTAAGGTGACTTCAAATTTCAAATTTTCAAATTTTCGATTATCTTCAGTTTCTGGGAACAAAAAAAAGTCACATGGGGCCAATCGGTAATATGGTGGCTGAGCATTATTATGGTTTTTTTTTTGGCCAAGAAACCAAATCCTTTGTTCCTATTTTTCAAAAAACTTCATCTAAATTTTATAACTATACAAAACTTGGTACAGAGTTAAAGAGTTACCAATAGACCAAAAAATAATCAAAAATTTACTCATCGGTTTTCCATTCAACTCATCTTTAAAATATCCCAACCTCTTTTTATTAACTTTTTTAAAATTATATAAATCGATTCTTCTATCTGAATAATCGGATGTATCAAACTTTGATTCAATATCACCACGAATATCCTTATAAAAATCGTCAGTTTTTATAGTATAGATAAGTCTCTATCCATGTAATTTAAAACCAAATTTTCTTGAAATTTGTGTTTCATGTATTGGTAATGAAAATCATACATTTTCCACTTTGATAAGTCCAATACAGCAAAACCCAAATACAAAATCTTTTTCAAATTTATTCTTGACATTCTGTCTATGTAAAGTATTTAAGTCAATATAAGTCTTTAGCCAAGGTTTTTGCAAAAATCTAACCCCCCTATGAATCTTTTCTAATATTAACCCATTTTGTATGCATTGCTGCAAATTTCTATAATGGAATACATACTTTTTTTGTTCCCGTGGTCAGCTATTAATTTTTTAACTTTATCCTCTTCAGATGCAAAACTGTTTGACGGACAAAGCGGAAGATCATTATGTGTATCATGTTGGCGATAGGGGTAAATTAGGTCTACTTCCAAAAAATATCCGTACCCACTATCAAAAGATATGTTATGTATATCAAAATTTTTTAAGTCATTAGGGGACAACCATTCAAACCCTTTATATGGAAGAGGTTGTGACATTGCCCTACCATATAAATTGTTTGCATCCAAATACATTAAAAATGATGATTCCTTTGTTGGATCAAAATCTGTTAATCTGTTAAGTATTTGTTATTTGCCTTTGTATATCTATGGCAACATTGTACTAAGCCCCCTCGAATGCTATTTTGAATAAATCTATACATATCGATATCTACTAATAACTCTAGTTGAATATTTGTGGTCTTTAACATGGCTGCCCAAGATAGACCTAGTGTAGTAAAAGACTGAGCAACTGAGGGTGTAATGAATAAATTTGTAAACATATTTGTCTAAAATTTTCAAATATATCAGTCAATAGGAAAACATCAGTTTTTAAATACAACTCTAGATAATCATTTAGACTTGAACAAGAAAATTGTGATCAGACATTATGTGCGTGTTCATAATCATCTTGAGAGCATTCCTTTTCTGTCAAGTTACTGTAGAATGCTGCTCTTGATGGTAGGGAAGTTTCCTCAAGTCGACTAGCTGAATCTAAATATTCATAAGGAAAGATACCCTTTTTACGCATAAGCCTGAATTCTATTTCATTTTTAAAAAATGTTTTTATTGTATTTAACTGATCATCAATTAAATTAGAAGCAAGTGTATCTAAACTTGATGGCATAAATCTGAATGTGTCAAGAAATCTAATGTAAAAAATTTTTCCATTTGAAGTTTTTATGGTTTTGGACACCGAAATATATTGTTCTTTATTTACTGGGATTGCATTAATACTATCAAGAATATTAGCCAAGTCTTCAATAAATAAATGACAATCATATTTAGAAAAATTATTGAAAAACCCTGCTATACAAGTTACATTTAGAATGAGCTTAAATGAGCCTGTTAAATGGCAATGATCCCTAACTCTATCATTTAATAATATTTTTTTACAAATATGACAATTAATTAATCCTGCGATACTACCTGTTTTTATTGCAAATTTATCTAACTTGGAATAAAAGGCACACTTAATATTATATAATAAGCATAAGCTTTTGGTATATGAGAGTTTAAATTGAATAATTTTGGGATTACATCAATATTTCTGGTCTCCAGTACACATTCAAAGTCGGCATACACGACGAACGGAACCTCAAGCTGCTTGCGGTATTGGGTAAACTCCAGAGTTCGCTTGTGTAATTCCGGCGGCCTGAAGACTTTTCCGCTACAAACAGTCTTATGTCTTAGAGCAGCATCCGCAGATCCAGAGAATTCAGACAAAATGCTTTCCAATTCCTATATTTCGGTTATAGGTCATAGGAGTCCAAGATCATTACATTACGATCGTAATTCATTCCGTTTTCCCCAAGTGCTCACTACTACCCTAAAAAGGCGAAAATTTCGGTAATTGGGGGTCTCAATATAGACCCTCTCTAAATATTTAGAAAAATTATGGAAAAACACTAGTATAATTTACATAGTCTATACTCCAAGTTACATTTAGAATGAGCTGCACCCCTAAATAAACCTGTTAAATGGAAATAATCCCTAACTCTACCAATCCATCTCATAAATTTCCACACTTACGCGCACAAGCAGATATGAGCACACACTTGAGGGTTGGGGTGAGTTCGCAGCTTCGCCCATAAGCAGACCCGAGCGCGCACTTGAGGGCAGGGGTGAGTTCCCAGGAGGACTCACCCAAGAGATAGCAAAGGGTCATGTCTTTCAGAAAACCAATGGAGGGAGGAGCTTATAGAATACCAGACTCAGGCACACACATACATACCGAGTATCCATGCATATAAGTATTTACAATTTTAAAATCAATTCTAATCGTAAAACTGATGTATTATAATCAGCCTATGTCCTATGTTCTAGCTACTAGAAATATCTTAGAAACATGTTCTCAGAAAACAATTACTGCAACGTTACACTCCTTGTATACCTTTTCTCCTTACTTACTGAAATCTAAAAAGTCTGAAATTTGAATAAACAACTTGAAACATCGACTTATACTTGACTATGCACTTGACAATTTTATTATGGTACGTCCGTGAACGTATATCGGTTCTCCATATTTTAAAAACTATAATTTATGGGTTTATGATTTCTGTGCCAGAATCCATACTGACTAAAAGGACTTGCGGGGGTGGTGACGGGTAATCCTAATCACAGGAGACGACTGATAATGGGTTTCGGGGTGGATTTAATGACTAATGGGTATCCTTTTTATCTATGTGTTGGAATGGATCTTCCTCATCGGTTCCACATGTCATATTTCCACACACATCTGGTGTTCCCACTCAATCATTCACACGCCCACACGTAGACTTAGAAATAAACAGTGTGTTTTGAGAAAATTCAACCCCTTAAGACGTTTCCAATTCTCCTAATTAGGGTCAGAAATACATATCAATATTCCTAAATAACGGATAGGGTAGGGGGGTCGGAAAACTAATCATGACACAATCGTCACATTTTATTACTTCTTTGCACACGTGCACTGATTTTAAAAAACTATAATTTATGGGTTTATGATTTCTGTAGCAGAATCCATACTGACTAAAAGGTTGTGGGGGAATCCTTATCAGAGGAGACGACGGAGGAACGGGGGAAACCATGTTTTTATTACTAATGGGCTTAATAGCCCATAAATTTGTGGCAGAACCAGCTTTATTAAACTACTGATATTTTAAAGATAAGTTGAATGGAAAACCGATGAGTAAATTTATAGGTCTATACTCTAAAGTTTATAGTTATAAAATAGATGAAGTTGAAAACTCTTATAATAAAGCAAATGATGTGAGTTCCAGAAATTTAGCTATGGATCATTATAAGAATGATCCAATTACTCCATGGAACTCCACTATATGGTAGTAGGACAATGTTTAGATCAAGGGCACACAAAATATCAACAAATAGGGTATATAAGAATGTGCTTTATACTAATGATAGTAGAAGAATGCGTAAACATAATGAAACAGAGTTTGCAATGTCAAATCACGATGATTATGGTACCATATCAATAAAACATAATAGGTTAATGGAAAAGGACATTGTGGATAGTATCAATTTCTTAGAACTTGAAAATATATTCTTAAGAGATATAATAAATGGGAGAGGTACAGATGTCAATACATTAAATGAACTTAGAGATAAGCAAGTAAACATAGAACAAGAATTATTTTATAAGTCAATTGAATTGGAAATGTTTTATTTTGATCGAAATTGTGGTAAATATAAGTAAAACAAAATAAATTGTAAGAAACATATATTATTTTATTAAAATTGTTAGTATACACATTATAAACTTGTACATTTATACATATGTAAATATATTTATTAAATTTAATTACATGTTATAATATATATATATATATATATATATATTTGTACTATACAATTTCATCTTTATTTACCCAGCTGGCTTCGTCCATTGGAAAGCCAAGCCATTTTATCAAAACTTTATCACCTCTTCGCTTTAAAATTTTCTCAACTAGAAATGTGTTCGGGAATTCAGTCTTTTTGAGTTCTTCTTTATAAAACCCACCCTGAATCGGATTACCTTTATAATCTTCAAGTAAGTATGTTTTGACTTTTGTAATTTTAAACATTTCTGTCGAATAATTCTGTGTATACCCTTTTTCAAACACATGTTTATACTTGCTGATACGAACGTGATCGGCATTTCGTAGTTTATTCTCAACATATATCTTTCTGTGATTATATGTGTTGTAATATTTGTTTTTCATTAGTTGTGTTGACACTGATTGGGCTCATTTTTATGGTTCTATGTAACCTATTATTGTAATTAAATATTAACTTTTTGTAAATATCTATCCACTAATATTTCTCACTGAAACATAACTCTCGCCACATTGACTCTTTGAGTGTTCTCCTAAAACGCTCGAAAATTGATGCCTTAGGAGTGCTGAACTTCGAATTATGATATATGATTTATTCATTAATTGTTTAAATTTTGTATTCAAAAACTTTTTTCCATCATCTGTTTGTAAATTTTTTGGTGTTCCATGACCTGATTTTAAGATTTTCTCCATTGCTTGGGAAACATCATTGAGATTTTTTGATTGTAGTGATTCACCCTAAGGAAATTTGGAAAACGTATCAATTCCATTGAATAAGTAACGATAACCCTTGTTAGATGTTAAATAACCCCCCATTTCAACCAAATCTGCTTGCCACAGATCGTTTATTCCCTTCGTAATGACTCGTCTTCGTTGAAAATGTTTACGAGACGGTCAGTGCAACTCATTTACAATTGCTCGTTTAATCATATTCTTCGAATTGGTGTATAGGCTACACCTCCCATTTCAATTGTTGTATTTTTTGTATCGCTGTCGGTTTTGTTACATACTTAAAAATATAGTCCTCAATAACTTTTATCTTTTCAAAAACTTTCTCAAATATTTGATCAGTACTGTCTGCTCTCTTGTTATAGACTTCTATTTTACTTTCAAGATTTGATATTTTTTTAAGTCGACGATTAATATGTTGACTTTCAAGTTTTTTTAGGTCTTCCCCCAACTTTCTGACACACTCATCTGTATATTGTTTTGTGGTCATCTAAGGGTTTAATAGCGTTTTTAACACTTTTATTTTGAGCGTTTAGATTACCATCAGTATCAATTAAAAAAGTTTCATTTAATTTAACACCTCTTTTTAAATGATCTGATCGCTCCCTATCATTAGAAAAATGTCCAAACAGACATGATGATTATAAATAAAAATATTTTTTGTGTTTAATATATATACTCTAATTAAACAATAATTCCCTCCTCTCACAGTTCCTCTACTATTGAGAAAATCTCATTATTGTAATTGTTGTTACCCGCTGTTTTTGACGCCACTAAAATTTGAAGCCGTTCGACTAGTTCATTCACATCATTCCAATATATATAATTTGGTTTTGATCCCTCCAGAGTCATATAACAGAAACCAGTTTTCGTACGAAGTGGAGTGGATGTTGTAGGATTTTCATTATCGTTTATTAATTTTTTAATAATTTTAGTATATTTAAATGAGCGGGAACCTTTAATTTGGGTATTCACGTTTTAACCTAATCTGTGAACCTTTGTTTCTAAAATAATATTTTTATATGTTTTCAAATCATGATCATTTTAATTTTGGGGGTGTTTATGAAATATAAGAGAGTACAGACCAGGAGTTAGCTCGCAACTCATTCCACTAGACAAATGAATCTTATTATCAATAATTTTTAGTTCACTATTCCCTAATGTTAATACATTACCTTAACTTTTTTTAAGTCCGTAAGCCTTGTCCAATATATTTTCCCGACTCAAATGACTGATATTAAAATCATAATTTTTATTATCTATCTCGTCTTCTATATTTATATCTTCCCTCATTTCATTTTCTTTTGTAGGCATTGATATAGCTTCCGGCTCACTCCCTTTGTCCACATCATCATTATACGTTTCGCCTTTCTTTATACGAATCACTATCATTCATAGATCGGTATTGAGATAAGTTTCGTTTTGTCTGATGTTGTCTCCCATTGGTTGTATAGTACAGATCAACGTCATCTGTCATATCATTCTCATACTTTTCATTTTCGTATAATTTACGTTTAACCTTGGCTCCCACATTTGTTTTTATTTTTGTTTTTTGTTTTTTATTTTCGTTAATAAGTTCATGTAAAGGTTCTGTAATAGGTATAAATGTTTCCTCCAACTCTATAACACTTTGATTTCTAACATGTTTTAGGGCATCAAACGTTCTCTTCAAGACAGACCTCGCTTTTGTTAACTCAGCTAACACATATATTATTGTAACCTGCATAAATTTAGATAAAGTAAATTTTAAAAATATATAATTTTTATGTAATCGCTCTTCAGTTCCTCGATATATACTGTTTACTGGAAACTATAGCTTCTAATATTTATATATAGATTTTAAAATTGTATTTATTCAACGGAATATAAAATATTGGGGTTTTATTTATTTATTTTTTTTTTTTTATTTAATTATTTCTAAAAATAAATTGTCATTCTTTTTATGAATATTAATTTTCCCATCAAACATTTCCGCAATAAATTCCTCCCGAAGATGTGTATACCTTTCCGGGGTGTATAGAAAGTAGGCCTCCAACTCCAGAACAAAGGATTTTCCAATCTTTTTGCACTCCGCCGTGAAGATGGGAACTTTACATTTTCAGGCATCCTTGCCTTTGACAAAATAGATTTCTTATTACATCTATTGAATTCTTGAATATATTCTTGTCGGAATAACAGGTGTCTTCCTATTATCCTCGTCAGTAGGATCGAATTCGCCTTCTGTAGTCGTCTCGTTTTTATAGTTGTTGTTCTTTATGTTCATTTTTATATATATATATTGTTTTTGTTGTTTAGCAGTCGTTTTATATTGCTTAGAAGTTGTTTTTTGTTGTTTAGAAAATGTAATTTATTGTTTAGAAGTTGTTTAGTAGTTGTTTTTTATTGTTTATAAGTTGTTTTTTTTGTTGTTTAGCAGTTGTTTTTTGTTGTTTGGCAGTTGTTTTTTGTTTGTTTAGCAGTTGATTTTTGGTCACTTGTTCAACGTCTGTTGTCGAAACTTGCTTTTTCACCAAGAGTACTGTCTGGTGCTTTTACACGTGACCAAGCGTTGTCAGTTAATATAGAATCTGCAATGTGACGTTCATGTAAATCTTTTTTATGGGAATATGCTATATCGTGTTCTTTACAAGCCTCATTTAGTTTATTTATTCCTTGATCACCTCGTTTCAAACGTTTTTCTAGCTGTGTACCCGGCCCACTAAATTTATATCCTGATATATGAGCTTCAAACGGTAATGTATTAATGAAGTTGTTGATAAGACCACCACCTCGTTTACAATTAAAAAAAGAGGAAACGCTATAGTCGAGTGCCGCGACTATAAGATACCCATTACTGTTTTACATAATTTTAAAATATTCATTTTGCTAGTGGAAATTGACAAGGCGCCACCTATTGTCAGAGGAAGCATGTTGAGTAATTGATAGTGACGTCACAAACCATGTAAGGCCTCATAACCTAATTTTCTTCATAAATAATAAAAAATAATGTTCCGATTAAAAAAATCTTTGGTAGATCGATAGATATTAACAGAAATAAGTTATACAAGGTCAAACGAAGGTATTCATAATAATATTATAGACTCTACAGTTTTCCGCGGCTTGTGAGCGTTAGAGTGGGCGTACCCGGATGGAACCTTGTGACAAGTTGCAGTGACATCTCTCAAATACGCGTAAGCCTAACTTTCTTGCTGTTATAGGCCCCGAGATGTTCGCAGTTTTGTTTTTTCGGGCTTTTTGGGTGTTAGAGTGGGCGTGGGTTGATCGGAAAAAACAATTCGCATTGGGAGCATCATAAAAACCTACATGCTTAATCCGAACTTTCTATCTCTTATAGTTACGGAGATATAAGCTTTTCAAGAAAATGCGAAAACCGTCTTTTGAGCTTGGTGGGCATATGGGTGGATGTGGCCGGAAAATCGTACCACTATAAGATGCGCTAGCATACTGAATTTCAACTTTTTAGATATACCAGTTCCTGAGATTTCAGCGATTTTAGCTTCTCACGATTTATGGGCGTTAGAGTGGGCGAGGCAGGATGTTGAAATAAACTTGCTCTGAATATGGACCTCAAGAATCTTTGTGGTTAATCTCTACTTTGTATCTCTACTAGATACTGAGATCTCAGCGTTCATACGGACAGACGGACAGACGCACAGACGGACATGGCTCATTCGACTTCGCTATTGATCCTGACCAAGAATATATATACTTTATAGGGTCGGAAACGCATCCTTCCTTCCTACTTTTCAACGAATCTATTATACCCTTTTACTCTACGAGTAACGGGTATAAACAACATATTTAATCATCAAAGATTTTTTATCGAATGAGGTACATAAGCTTTAAGAATACGTTTAATAAGTCAAAAGCAAAAAATTGTCATTAGTAATATCAACGATGAAAACGAGAAAAAAAACCCCCACGACATAGTTCTCTCTTACCTAATTCAATAACAGCTCTTATTGTTGGATCTTCAAATTGTGGTAAAACCAACATTATGTTCAGTTTGATAGAGAGTCCAAGCCGATTTAAAATTTGAAAATATTTACGTGTTTTCTAAGAGCTTATATCAACCTATATATGAGTACTTGGAAAAATTAATAAAACTTATTAAAGGAATGGGATATCATACTTTCTCTCATAACGATGGTGTATTAGACCCCAGTGAAGCCAAAAATAATTATATTCCTGTATTTGATGATGTAGCTTGTGAAAAACAAGACAACATAAGATCTTATTTTTGTATGGGTCGTCATAAGAGTATTGATTCCTTTAATTGATTCGTGACAATGCTTTATTATAATGTTTAAGCAAGAGGATTTAAATATGCGACATATATATAAAGATTACATTAATAAAAATATGGGGTACTACACATTCTTGGAAACCGTGGAAATCTTGCTTATAAGATAAGATGGAAAAAAAATCTTGCTTATAAGATAAGATGGAAGATATAGAAAAGACTTTGATCAGATTATTTTGATTTAAAAAAGTTATTGGATTTAGTATAAAAATAGATTAAAAACAAGAGGAAACGCTATAGTCGAGTGGCGCGACTATGAGATACCCGTTAATGTTTTACAAAATTTTAAAATATTATTTTGCTAGTGGAAATTCACAAGGAGCCACCTATTGTCAGAGGAAGTATATTGAGTATGCTTATAGTGACATCACTGCCCATGTGAGGCCTTATAACCCTAATTTCTTTATAAATAGCTAACATGAATTCGGTATTAATGTTCCTCCTGGCTATAAAATGAATGTGACACCACATAATATTATTTACTTGCCAATCAACTGTGATGAATTAAGCACACTCTCCATACGCATCGTAGATAAAAACGGAGATTTGGTAAATTTACGTGGTGAAAACGTTTCGATTCGGATGCATATTCGCATGATAGAATAGAAGAGGATCTCCTCTAAAAAGAAGATCACTTACTTTAAAAAATATATTATTTTTAAAGTCTCTCGGCTTCAAACTTCAAGATTAATAAAGATATACTGAAAGAAAACAATGAACAAAATTTTAAATGTTCGAGAAAAAGTTTAGTCAAATAAAAGTATTTCGAAAAAAAAGTTTCATACCTATTCGTCGTATAATCAGAAAAATAATTGTATGGCTTTCTTCTTGGATGAAATCAAGTATGAAAAAAATAGATGCCAGATTAATAGAACTCGATTTGTCGGTATGACAAAAACTTTTAAAAATGTTATATCACTTGGTAACCTTGAAAGTCAAAATCTATCAAATTCTGGATGGAGTGGTGGAGATGACTATTCTACTGGACCTTACTTTAACTTTTCTGTCCCATTAAAAAATTTATTGGGGTTTGCTGAAGATTATAAAAAGGTTTTGTTGAATTGTAAACATGAACTTGTGCTAATGCTAACTAAAAACCTAGATGATGTCTTTGAAAAAAAGAGATTGGAACAAACATTTAAATTAGAAATGACCAATGTGAGTTGGGAAATTCCTGCTGTGACTCCTAGTGACATTGCAAAAATTAAGATGTATGATATTAGTTTGTCAAAAAAGTCTTGCGGCATTTTTTTTTTATTTTCAATTGTTCATAAAATTGGTTACAATAATGAGATTCAAGTCAAATATGCGCCGTTTTGTTCGATGACGCGTTCCCAACGAGATGCCAACTTCATAATGCCCCTCGCATAGAAGATGGCTTCCCTTTTGGCAAAAAACTCAGAGAGCCAAGTTCCACTGGACTCTCTTGTGGCCAAGCGCGTTAGTTATGGTTATCCTCTTAGGAGTCCTGGGTGGCTAGGGGTTCTGCCAGAGTGCGGTCTTCTCCAAGTGGTAGTCGGTGTATTTCAATTTATGAATTTTAATAAGAGTTGGAATAAGTAAACTTACGCCTTTGAGTTGCCTTTTAAGACTGAATCAATATATTCTTCAGCGGCGACCAAGTTGCCACCGCTGCCGAGTGTACATAAGTTCTTATATGCTAATACATAGATTGCTTAAGCATAAAATACAAAGTGAAATAAACGAATGTTTACAAAGACTTCCTCGAACGTTTGCCTGTGTCATTTGACCCGCGTTTTGGGGTAGGGGCATCCTGTTGCAGTGTCAGCAATCTTTCGACGGGGCAACGACTAAAGTGGTCGTTGTCCCAGTTTGGGCTGTTGTTTAGATTGCAACATTCTTGCAACGCAAAGTAAGTGGGCACCCGGTCAGTGTACCAATTTCAGGGTAGCTCTGGGAGGTTTAGCTGGAGGCTCGTTACCTAACGACTGGTCGGTAACTCGTTCGCCATGGACAGAAACAGGTGGTAATCACTTGGGGCGAGATCCGGACTATGCGGTGGAAGCAAAAGAACCTCCCATCCGAGCTGCCGGAGCTTATGGCGCGTCACTAAAGATGTGTGTGGCCTGGCGTTGTCCTGGTGGAAGACAATTCAGCCTCTGTTGATCAAAGATGGCCTCTTCTGCATGAGTGCTGTCTTCAAGCGGTCCAGTTGTTGGCAGTACAGGTCCGAATTGAGCGATTGGCCATAGGGGAGCAGCTCATAGTGGTTAATTCCCTGCCAATCCCACCAAACACACAGAAGAACCTTTCTGGCCGTCAATCCAGGCTTGGCCACCGTCTGGGCCGGTTCACCGCTTTTTGACCACGACCGCTTGCGCCTTACGTTATCGTAAGTGACGGGTGGCGTGTGGCACACATACATCGAGCTTCTTAGTGACTCCAAGCTTTTTCAAGTGGTTTATAACGGTTTGATGACTCATGCCCAGCTCTTGACCGATGCTACGGCTACTACTATGCCGGTCTCTTTCAACCAATTCAACGATTTTAGCGCAATTTTTGACGACAGGCCTTCCAAAGCGTGGCGCATACCATATATATCTATATCTATACCAGAACGAAAACGTTTATACCATCGTTGTGCGGTGGAAATGGAAACTTTTTTTTTATTAGCGACTTGAGATGCATTTTTGCGTTTATCGTAGCAGTACTGTAAAATATGCCGTATTTTCTCTTTATTTTGCTCCATGATTGCGACGCTATAACTCACGAACGACTTAAAAGAAAAGACAATCAAAAAGGTATGGTATGACCTGATGCGACGAATAAAACAAGAACTACGCGCTTTCAGCGCCAACTAGCGAAAATACCGCAAGACTTTTTTGCAACCTAATATTATTATAAGTGTAAAAAGTAAAAGGTGTGAACCTACCTATTGCATTTCGTAGTTGGGACTCCTACGTTAACCCAAAATTAGGAAAACGAACACACCACTGTTACAATTTTATACTTTCATCAAATTCGAAGAAACCAAGGTTTGCAATAATCGGATTTAAACTGAACGGAAAACTTTTCTCAAATAATTTATCAAACTTCAAGGTTCATTTATACTCTGAATCATACCCATATGATAATTTTAATGTCGTCTTCAATAAAAATCAGTTTGCTCACCTATATGAAATGTATTCAATGTTTCAATCTAGTTACTACAATCGTGAGTCGCAACCATTTTTAACACCATCGGAATTTAAAATGAATGCTCCAATTATCGTAATTGATCTTTCATATCAAAATGAAACAGTAAAGTCTGGTCCTATTGACGTGAGAATTTCAACTGAAATAAAGAAAATACTCAAGGTTATTGCCTACTCATACACGATCGATTAGTCGAATATAATCTCTTAAACGGAGTAGTACAAAGAGTTGCTTGATATTTTTTAAAAATGATAAAAGATATTGTATCAATTGATATTCAAGGGGAGGACGATGGGCATAATCGCGACGATATCTTAAGGCAATAACTATTGGAAAAGCGTCCGTCCGTCTATTTGCATTTTCTTCATTTTGGAGTTGAGACCACTTGTGACAAGACCTGTTTCACGAAAAATATTTTGATAAATAATGAAATTTCTTGAAGAAATTGATCATTTTTTTCTACAATTCAATGGGAAGATATTTGAAAATCATTTTCAATACCTTCTTAAAACCAAAATTATATTCATGAATCAAGGTGCACAAAATCTGAAAACAATGAAATATGGTGAACACTTTGGATCCTGTAACACCGATTCAATATTGGAAACATGGGTACGTAAATCGAAGGAATGGAGCTATCAATATCAATAATTAATAAATTAACGTTTTATGTGAAATGAAAAAATACTATTTTTCTTACTTTTTATGAATAAGGGAGGGGAAATACATATATAGACTCACATGCACATGTACACACATACACCCATCTATTATGGTGTACACTACCCCCGGAACTCAACCACATTCAGCGCGTGCCGTAACATACTCTGACAAGATGTTCACAAATCAGATGCATGCGTGTGAAGTGACCCTTTATTAGGAGTTACTTACTTAGCGCTGTGAAACAATGACTACACACACAAAAACCACAACTTCTTGTATCTTTTTTATCTATGTGTTGGAATAGAGAGAGAAATACTAAAACACACATTTTATTACGGTGCGAGCATGGATCGCCCTCATCGGTTCTACATATCACGTTTCTAAACACATCTGGGGTTCCCACTCAATCATACACACGCACACACGTAGACAGAGGCTTACATATATGGAAATCGAAAGTGTGTTTTCCCAATCCTCCTAATTAGGGCCAGGAATACATTTCAATATTCCCTAATTACGGATAGGGGGGTCGGAAAACTAATCATGACACAATTCTCACGTTTTATTACTTCTTTGAACACGTGCACTGATTTTAAAAACTATAATTTATGGGTTTATGATTTCTGTGCCAGAATCCATACTAACTAAGAGGACCTGCGGGGTGGTGAGGGGAAATCCTAATCACAGGAGACAACGGATTGTTTTAATCACTTATATGACAGGTTAATAGCCCATAAACCTGTGCCAGAACCAGCGAAAACATTCTACTTTAATTATATCCACATTTATATATTTGATTATTATGGTTATTGAAATTCAACAAGAAATCACTATTTCCGATGGCAAAATAAATTATATTCCCGGCAATGAAAATACCGTAAAAAAATATCATTGTCGAATTAATCAATTAATCACATTCAATATACCCATCAGTTCTACTGAATCGGGACGATTCAATTTAGAATGGGGGGAGTTACATGACACATTATTTAGGGGCTCTTACGCAATTTATAAAGAACTTTAAGCTTTGTCTGCTTTAGTCTACGCTTCTTTCAGGGTCCCTCCGCGAAACCTTCCTTATGTTATTGACAACTCCTACCAGGTGAAACTGCAAGCCGACCTTAACAATTTTCAGAACTGGTGCAGTGCAAACTTATTAAATCTTAACGGCTCTAAATGCAAAGCCATGACATTTTGTGGCCTAAAACCTCATTTTGCCCCTTATACCCTGCATGGTGTAGCTCTGGAAGGAATTAAGGCAGTCGAGGATCTTGGCATCTTACTCTATGCAAAACTTAAGTTTACTGACTATATTTCCTCTGTGGTTAATATAGCTAGTGGAACGCTTGGTTTCTTTTTAAGCTGGTCAATTGAGTTCAATAGTTCGTCCGATTCTGATATGTAGTATGCACATATATTGAATACCCACTGTACCGAGAGTACTTAAAGGGTGCGCACTGTAACACTTTCTTGCAGTGTTTACATAATCCAAAGTTCCGGTCATAAACCCTAAGTGGCCGAAATACGAACCGATCGTTCTGGCTTAGCCCGCACACCATAATCGTAACAAACGGTCAGCATATGCATACCCCTCGCGCCTCCACTTGAGAGCGCATAACAACGTATATTATTATATTCCATTATACCGTCTCTCTGCCGCCGCCTGCGAGCAGCGCAGCTACGAGACTTAGCCTTACTTAGACTTAAGAAATATTGTAAAAGAACAGAGACATTTTGATCGTTGGAGCGGCACCTCAGCTGCTCCTTCCAAATAAAGACCAAACCAAACTTAACCCTCTGGTTTAATCCTTTTTATCACATGGCGACCGTGACAGCGATGGAAGGACATCGAGGGACTAGAAGGATATACCCAGGAGGATAAAAAAAAAAACTACAAAAAAACTTGAACTGGAAAATGCGCAAAAAAAAATCTGAGTGACTAGAGTGAAAGTAATGGGCAATCGCGGAGGAGTTGCGAAAAAAATAAAAAAAAAAGTAGCACACCTAAAGTGGCTACTCTACGTAAATACTCCACCTCCCGCGTGGGCTACGGCCCAAAAACTGCAAACAGAACTTGATTTTCTGCGAGAACAATTAATAAGTAACAAAAATAAATGCCCAAAAGATTAAAAAAAAAATTTTAATTTAATAAGAAGTAATAGCATAAGTAAAACAGATCAAATAATTGATTCTGACTATTACTTCCCAGAAAAATAAAGTAACATTACAAAATATGACTCAGAGAAAAATAAAATAGAAATTGAAAAAATAAAAATATATACAACATCTAAAATGGGTTTAGTAGACACAAAAGTTGTAGATTCCACGGCAAATGTCGTTAATAAAATTGAATCAGAAAAATCGATCTTCAAACAATTACAATATTGTTGATGATAATCGTTGTTATAATGTTAGCAAGCGTATTGCTAAAATTATATAAATTACACAACAAATGATTAAAGAAAAAATTCCAGAGTCAAGCAAATGACCTGGACAAAATCTAAAATAAAAAACCCAGAAAAAACAAAAATTTTTATACACAAATGTAAACACCTAAAATCTAAGAAAATGAAATAACAGAAAATAAATATTAAAATATATTACGTAATTCTCTTTACAAAAGTATGGCTAAATTAAAGGCATGAATTGGAACAAATTGTACGAGGAGTTATCAATAATTAAAAATAATTTTGACAGATCGTACAAGTCTCTAACTCAGAATAGACCCATTCAAAAGAACACGGTTAGGAAGCACGTTGAAATATTAGTAGAGTGCTTTAATGAAGCGCGTATGCTAATACATGATCATAGGGAAAGATTAAATCAAGATCATTGGTCAAAGGTGTCGAAACTTTTAATACGACTACGATCTAATTTAATATTTATTAAACAAAAGTTCAGTTTAGAAATATCATTACCAACCGTTCTAAACACTCCAATAGCAGTTGACACTGCACCTGACTCGGAATCAAAAGAAACGAACGAATCTGAGTCAGAAGAGCTTCCGAAAGTAAATCCCAAAATAGAAGATGAAGATTTGAATAATCTTACTATTCCGGCGGTATACACTGATCTGAATAATTCTACATAATTCTACAGATTTACATACTTCGAGCGTCATAGAATACAAAATAGATAAATCCATCACAATGGCACAATCAAATATTGATTTTATTAATACAGCATCTAAGCTTATACCAGTTTTTGATGGTAAGGCTGAAAATTTAACAAGTTTCATTGATGCTTTACAAATAATGCAATCAATAATAGGCGAGCACGAAGAATTATCTATTTCCATTATTAAACAACAATTACTGAGGTGATTGCCAGACTAAGAAGCAACGTCAATGCCGAAACTGTTGATGTATTATCAGCGAAGCTGATGAATCTACAGCTAACCAATATACACAAGAAATTGAGCAGATGACGAAAGCCTTAGAAGGTGCATATATATCAGATGGTTTATCTTTACAGCTAGCCAGGAATTATTCCGTGCAGCATGCAGTCAAAGGAATGACTAAAAACTGCACAATCGAGCACATTCAGTACTATGAACGAAGCCGTTTCCAAATTTGTTAATAGTTGCACTGAAGCAACTGGGCAGTCAAACACGGTCCTATATCCGATCGCGGACGTGGCAGTTATAGGGGTAGTTTTCGTGGTAATCACAATAACTACAACAACGGTAATTATAACAACAATTATCAGAATAACAATAGAGGGCGATGCCCATATAGAGAAAACTATAGAGGCAGTGGTAACTCGAACCGAGGCCACAATAGCAATAATCAAGGCAATGTAAGAATGACGCAATATAATAACCAAAACACGTCGGAAAACTCCCAAAACCCTTTAAATATTCAACAATAAATGAAGTGAGAGTTCACACCATTACTCTCAGCCAAAATATATTTGTTTCATTTTTTTAAGTAGCTACTGGGAAAGAACTTATATTTATAATAGACACAGGTGCAGACATTTCCATTCTAAAAGAAACTTCGGATAATTTCCAAAACATCCAAAATGATTACATCATAGACATAAAAGGCATAAGTAAGAAATAATAAAATCCAAAGGTTTAGTTTTTATAGAGATACAGACCACCAATTACATAATTCCACACGATTTTCATATCCTAAATTCACATTTCCCAATTCCATGCGATGGAATAATAGGCATCGACTTTATCAAAAAATACAACTGTCAATTAGACTTCAAGCCATCTGAAGATTGGCTTATAATTAGACCCAATAATTTAAAATTCCCAATTAAAGTACCAATAGCTCATAGTTCTGGCAATAATTCAATACTTCTGCCAGCAAGATCCCAAGTTATTCGGAAAGTTGAACTTAATTCAAAAGCAGACAGTGTATTAATTCCAAATCAGGAAATTCAACATGGTATTTACGTTCCAATAATGCCTTCATAAGACTATTAAACACAACAAATACCGACCAAGTAGTGAGTACAGATAACCTAACATATGAATCACTTTCGAACTACGATGTAGTCAACACAAATCCAGACAATAGAAAAAAATCCGTAATATCACAACTGTCAAAAAACTTCCCTCCACAGTTCAAGTCTCAGCTTACTAGCCTATGCACCCAGTATAGCGATATATTCGGATTGGAAACCGAATCAATAACCACAAATAATTTTTATAAACAGAAACTGAGATTAAAAGATGACGAACCGTCAGTATCCGAGTATAATAGCCCATTGTTACTTGTTCCTAAGAAATCATCCCCCGGATCAGATGCAAAGAAATGGCGATTAGTAATTGACTATCGCCAGATTAATAAAAAATTACTATCTGATAAATTCCCATTACCTAGAATTGATGATATTTTAGACCAACTAGGTCGAGCAAAATACTTTTCATGTCTCGACTTAATGTCAGGATTTCATCAAATTGAACTAGAAAAAGGTTCAAGAGATATAACGTCTTTTTCAACGAGCAACGGCTCATTACCCTTCGGATTAAAAATAGCTCCTAATTCGTTTCAGAGAATGATGACTATTGCGTTCTCTGGTCTAGAACCTTCTCAAGCGTTTCTTTATATGGATGACTTAATAGTAATCGGTTGTTCCGAAAAACATATGCTTAAAAACTTAACAGATGTTTTTGAGAAATGTAGGAAATTCAATCTAAAACTACATCCAGAAAAATGTTCATTTTTTATGCATGAAGTGACTTTTCTAGGCCATAAATGCACTGGTAAAGGAATACTTCCAGATGACAAGAAATACGATGTCATTATGAACTACCCAGTTTCGACGCGGACAGTGCTAGACGTTTTGTAGCATTCTGTAACTATTATAGACGTTTTATAAAAAATTTCGCAGACTATTCACGGCACATAACAAGATTATGTAAAAAGAATGTTCCTTTTAAATGGACGGATGAGTGTGAAAATGCATTCCAATACTTAAAAACAAAACTTATGGAACCTACCTTGCTACAATATCTAGATTTCACTAAAGAATTCTGTATAATAACAGATGCAAGTAAGCAAGCATGTGGAGCGGTTTTAACTCAAAATCATAATGGTCTCTGCGTTATCAAGAATAACCATCAAAGATCTACAAAATATAACTAGAAATGTATTAAGAGTCATTACTGGATATCAAAATAGACAAAAATTCCGCGCGGAAAATCAAGAACAAGAATTGCCAATGCAATCTTTAAATAAAGCTTCTAAGCCCAACGAATACAACGTCATAAACAATGATGAAGTACGTAAAGTAGTGACCTTGCAGATAAAAAACATGCTATGTTTATTTAAACAAGGCAGAAAAATTACTGCAAGATATGATGTTAGCGATTTATATACTAATGGAGTTATTGATTTAGATCAATTTTTCCAAAGGCTTGAAATGCAAGCCGGTATACATAAAATCAGCCAACTCAAAGTGACACCGTGGGAAAATATCTTTGAATATACTTCAATAGATAAATTTAAATTAATGGGCAATAAAATATTGGAAACATTAAGAGTAGCGCTACTCAACCCGGTGACCCAAATAACAAATTTAAAAGAAAAAGAAGCAATTTTGTCTACATTTCATGATGATCCAATTCAAGGAGGTCATACTGGCATATCAAAAACTTTGGCCAAAGTAAAAAGACACTATTACTGGAAAATCATGTCTAAAGATATAACTGAGTACGTAAGAAAATGTCAAAAATGCCAGAAATCAAAAATAACTAAACACACAAAGACCCCTTTAACAATTACAGACACACCAATAAATGCTTTCGACAGAGTGATAGTGGACACTATTGGTCCACTGCCAAAATCAGAAAATGGCAATGAGTATGCAGTCACTTTAATATGTGATTTAACTAAGTATTTAGTTGCCATACCTGTTCGAAATAAAAAATGCCAATACTGTCGCTAAAGCAATATTTGAATCTTTTATCCTAAAGTACGGTCCAATGAAGACGTTCATTACGGACATGGGAACAGAATATAAGAATTCAATTATAGACGATCTGTGCAAATATTTAAACATTGCAAATATTACATCCACAGCACACCACCACCAGACAGTTGGAACAATAGAAAGAAGTCATAGAACTTTCAATGAATACATACGATCTTACATATCGGTTGATAAGACTGATTCGGTTTCGGATTCGGTAAAACAAGTAATTTGCCAAAACATTTGAATAGCATAGATAGTATAGAAGCACTATATAATATAGATGACAATGCTAAGGAGAGTAAATATAGATTGGAAGTAGCCTATAAAAGAGATAGAGTTATGTTAGAAGCAAATAAGAATAGAAATAAACTACTATCATAAAGCAAGGGATATAGATATATCAGTAGGTGACAAAGTTGTATTAAAAAACGAGACAGGTCATAAGTTAGATCCTAAATATACAGGTCCGTATATAGTAACGGAAATAGGAGATAGAGATAACATAGTAATAACAAATAATAAACATAAGAAACAAACAGTTCATAAGGATAGATTAAAAATATTTATTTCATAAATTGCACTTAGTATGGCCATACAAAGATACACATACATAGATAAATAAATACACATATTCTTTTAATAATTTCAATTTCTATGATTCTAACAACAAAAAACAACAAAAAATAAAAAAAGAAGAGATGTATTAATTAGAAATTTTTATTATAAAAATAACTTCATTATATTACGTTATTTTTCAAAAGGAGGGAGATGTAGTATGCACATATATTGAATACCCACTGTACCGAGAGTACTTAAAGGGTGCGCACTGTAACACTTTGTTGCAGTGTTTACAAAATCCAAAGTTCCGGTCATAAACCCTAAGTGGCCGAAATACGAACCGATCGTTCTGGCTTAGCCCGCACAGCATAATCGTAACAAACGGTCAGCATATGCATACCCCTCGCGCCTCCACTTGAGAGCGCATAACAACGTATATTATTATATTCCATTATACATAAGTACATAGCCGTCTCTCTGCCGCCGCCTGTGAGCAGCGCAGCTACGAGACTTAGCCTTACTTAGACTTAAGAAATATTGTAAGAGAACAGAGACATTTTGATCGTTGGAGCGGCACCTCAGCTGCTCCTTCCAAATAAAGACCAAACCAAACTTAACCCTTGGGTTTAATCCTTTTTATCACAGATATATGGCTCATGTAAATTGGACTGGGTTCGCCAGTGTCGTATAGAACCCATCCAAAAGAAGTTTGTAATATTGGCTCTGAGTCATTCTCTTATTTAATTTTAGGGATACATTTCTTAAGCCCCAAGTGAAGTCCCTCCATGTAATTAATAAGCAAATTGCATCATCCTATTTTCCGACTCTCTTGAGTCATTCTCTTTATTAATTTTCTTAACCCGAGGTTTTATAATTGATCATTGAACTCGAGGGAATCAGCCCTTTTTTGAATACCGAATTCAGCAGATGAATAAATCGAGTTTAAGTTAAAAACCGTGAATAGAATAAGTTCGACGCTTTGAAAATTTAAAATAGTGAATAGGCCATTACAAAAATATAAATAAATTTTTGTATCATATTCACTAGAGGGAAAATTAATTTGCATATGCCGTTTTGTTTCTTTCTTTCTCATCTTTTGTTCTACTTGTTCTTATGCTCTTCTTGTGTTCTACCGCCGCCAACATATGAGAGGAGTAAGATAAACAATGATGTGTAAAAGAGATCAAGATAGTGAGAGTAAGAGCAACATCAAAGAAAGAGAGAGAGAGATCAAGAGCGAATTTATCACGATTTAAAAACACATAAGCCTAACTAAGAGAGCGACTGAGTAACAGTTACTTGCAGGTCAAAAGAAGTATTATAATACAGAGCGATAACTCAAAAAAAAAGGAAATGAAAAGAATGCTTAATTGTGTAGCAGTACGTTGTAATTTGAAGAAATATTCTGTTAAAAGAGAGAAATAATCTGTTCTACACAGGCAGTTAGCCTTATAGGAAGATAATAATATTAGAGGTCATTTGCCTTATAATAAGCTGATAGAGTCAGAGTCAGTTAGCCATTTAATAAGCTGATAGAGTCAGAGGCAGTTAGCCATTTAATAAACTAACATAGTCAGAGAAAGTTTGCCAAGATGATGAATAAATAAAATTTTGTTTTCAATTCATTTTCAGAATTTGCATAAAAATTAAATTGCGTAAAAATATAATTAAAGTTTTTCTGTGTGAAAGCATTGAACAATTATTGATACTACCCGAGTGAGAAAGATGGGTCCGCGCATTTAAGATATATATCGATGTAGAAGAAAAACCAAAAAAAAAACGAAATAAATTGCTTCACTTGGGAGGTGTGCAACAGGCTCCCAACAGGCTAAGGTAAATAGATCACTGCTTCATATTATGTAATTGAAAATGGAAAACAATAGTTATTGGGCCGTAAAACAGCTATTAAATTGAACGTCCTGGCATTGGGGTTACAGGTTAGCTGACATGAGTGCATTACGCCATTTCCACACTGGAAAGGAGTAAAAGTCAGATTATTAATTGACCCTTAAACGCATACCTGCTGCCATTGAAGCTAAGGTACTGTCTAAACTATAGGAGGCTCTAAGCAGTGACATATTAGAGCCAGTGGTTGGTCACAATGTTCCCTATTAAATAGACGATATCATGATTTTTTGATCATATAAAGACAAAATCTAATATCCAAATCATATAAAATCAAAACGAAAACTCAACAAATGCCAGCAACCAAGCCAATAATTAGTGCATCCGGTAAACCAACGGCACAAAGCCGCAAAAGGCAACAACTGTAACAAGACGAGCGGCGACTCTCTGTTGCTCGGAACAACGCTTACTTTTCGTCTGCCCGCTCTCTGTCGCGCCGATTCCTAACCCCAAACAGCATTGCCTTTACTCAGTCTTGGAGTTCACAATACCCTCTGAACAACCAACGCACTCACGTCAGCTTGGGCAATCTCTTCCACGGTACCATCGGTAACTACCGTTTCTGCAATTACAACAACAACTGCGTCTACGACGTCGTCGGCTCTCCAGCCAATTTCGTCATTGCAAGCTGAACCAACAACAACCACAGCTACAGCTACGAAATGAAATCAAGACCAAAACAAAATTCAGCAAGCTCAGCAGGCAGAGCACTGCGGTAGGTACTATTCAAAAATAAACCGTGTCCAAATAGAAAAAATATTACCCGGGAGATCTAACAGCAATAGATTTGCGGTCCTATCAGAAAATGGACAAGAACAGACCCAACCGAAACCTAAGCCAACACCAATTTACATTAGGGAGAAAATCTCGAACGCCCTGGTAAACAAAATTTTTGCGCTGACTGGAGACGGAAACTTTCATGTTGTTCCGGTCACAAAAGGGGATATCCATGAAACCAAGCTTCAGACCAAATCCGAAGAAAATTTGCGAGCTGTATCCAAATACCTGGAGGAAGCTAGAAAAGTCTGCAAGTGGTACTAAAAGGAATCGAGCCCGACGTAATCGCTAAGGAAGTTATCGATGCTTTTAAGGAAAAAGGGTTCTCTGCAAAGAACCTCAGTAACATTGTAAACAGGAAAAAAGAGCCGCATCCACTCTTTAGGGTCCAGCTCGAGACAGACAGCAGAGTCCTGAAGAAAAATGAAATGCACCCCATCTATAATCTACAATACTTATTGCACCGAAGAAGAGCCACATAAAAAAAGACCTAGTGCAATGCACAAACTGTCAGGAGTTTGGACACACCAGGGCATACTGTTCACTTCAAACAGTCTGTGTAGCTTATGGAGACTACCACAATTCGGTCAACTTCCCTGCCACCCCGATAAGAAATTCATCTGGCAGCTGGGTCCGCAGCGACGAGGATAGAGCCGAAACGTTTGCCTTACATCTCAGAATCGTCTTTCAGCCGAACCTTGCCACTGGTTCCTTTATCCTACCACAAATTGAATCTTGAGAAGACACATCGAATGCAAGAAAGTACATCTAAAACTAAAAGCCAACAGCCTCCACTTCCACGCTCGTTGGCCCCTGCGTCTAGACAACAAGGCTGTGCTTTACAACTCCACTCTCAAACCCATTTGGACATATGGCTCCCAGCTATGGGGGAACGCCAGCAGCTCCAACGCGGACATAATACAGCGCGATCAATCGAAAACCCTCCGAATTATCACTGAGGCACCATGGTATATTCGCAATCAAAACATGCACAGTGACCTAGGCATTCTTACCGTTAAAGGTGAAATAGACAAACAAAAAGGGTCCTACAATAAAAAACTCTCTTTGCACCCCAATCCCCTCGCAACAATCTTGACTTGGGTTCCCAGCCGAGCCGTCTACAACGCAAGGACCTGCCAAGTCAGCAATAACTTTGGGCCCCCTATAGCACAATATCAGTCATATGACTGTTAGTTAGATTAATTAGTTTAAGATTTGAAACATTTATTGTTAGTCTCCAAAGGAAGAAGATTCAATAAATAAATAGCAAAGCGTGGAAAAAATTCCTAGGTCATATTTAATCGCCAAGGGAATTAGTCTCGATCCCGAAAAGTGGACGTTATCTCTTCATTTCTAGGCCCGAGAAATAAGAAGGATACGAGAACCTTCCAAGGTTTGGTCGGGAAGCTTATTCCGTATTTCGCCAGTCGCACAAAATTTGTCTGAGGCCCCAAAAAAAGAAGCGTTCAACGATTTAAAAATTCGCCTGGCTGAAATACCCAGACTTATCATTTTTTAATATAAAATATCGAACATGGTGATGCAACCCTTGTGGAGCTGGGAGCAGTATAGCTAAAATTCAATGAAAGAAGCGCATCGAAAGGTGGTTTCTGAGAGGAAGAGAACGCTATGTCTCGTCTGTGTAACATACCATCCACAAAGGATTTCGGGTCAGGAGCCGAATATAGCGTTTTCCAGTGTACTGAGAGCTTAATCCCTATGTCAATAAGCATATCTCAGATAGCACAGAAAAGAAACCTTAACGAAGAAATTGTGGATCCCATTACCTGTTTGCAAGACGTGGACTTTCGCCTCATTAAATAACGTCTACCTATTCCGATTCGAGCTTTCCACGAAAACAGCTTACTGAGATGATGCTAGAGCTAGCCCATGAAGGTCATCCAGGCGAAATGAAATGCACCCCATCTATAATCTACAATACTTATTGCACCGAAGAAGAGCCACATAAAAAAAGACCTTTGTGCAATGCACAAACTGTCAGGAGTTTGGACACACCAGGGCATACTGTTCACTTCAAACAGTCTGTGTAGCTTATGGAGACTACCACAATTCGGTCAACTTCCCTGCCACCCCGATAAGAAATTCATCTGGCAGCTGGGTCCGCAGCGACGAGGATAGAGCCGAAACGTTTGCCTTACATCTCAGAATCGTCTTTCAGCCGAACCTTGCCACTGGTTCCTTTATCCTACCACAAATTGAATCTTGAGAAGACACATCGAATGCAAGAAAGTACATCTAAAACTAAAAGCCAACAGCCTCCACTTCCACGCTCGTTGGCCCCTGCGTCTAGACAACAAGGCTGTGCTTTACAACTCCACTCTCAAACCCATTTGGACATATGGCTCCCAGCTATGGGGGAACGCCAGCAGCTCCAACGCGGACATAATACAGCGCGATCAATCGAAAACCCTCCGAATTATCACTGAGGCACCATGGTATATTCGCAATCAAAACATGCACAGTGACCTAGGCATTCTTACCGTTAAAGGTGAAATAGACAAACAAAAAGGGTCCTACAATAAAAAACTCTCTTTGCACCCCAATCGCCTCGCAACAATCTTGACTTGGGTTCCCAGCCGAGCCCGTCTACAACGCAAGGACCTGCCAAGTCAGCAATAACTTTTGGGCCCCCTATAGCACAATATCAGTCATATGACTGTTAGTTAGATTAATTAGTTTAAGATTTGAAACATTTATTGTTAGTCTCCAAAGGAAGAAGATTCAATAAATAAATAGCAAAGCGTGGAAAAAAAATTCCTAGGTCATATTTAATCGCCAAGGGAATTAGTCTCGATCCCGAAAAGTGGACGTTATCTCTTCATTTCTAGGCCCGAGAAATAAGAAGGATACGAGAACCTTCCAAGGTTTGGTCGGGAAGCTTATTCCGTATTTCGCCAGTCGCACAAAATTTGTCTGAGGCCCCAAAGAAAGAAGCGTTCAACGATTTAAAAATTCGCCTGGCTGAAATACCCAGACTTATCATTTTTTAATATAAAATATCGAACATGGTGATGCAACCCTTGTGGAGCTGGGAGCATATAGCTAAAATTCAATGAAAGAAGCGCATCGAAAGGTGGTTTCTGAGAGGAAGAGAACGCTATGTCTCGTCTGTGTAACATACCATCGACAAAGGATTTCGGGTCAGGAGCCGAATATAGCGTTTTCCGTGTACTGGAGAGCTCAATCCCTATGTCAATAAGCATATCTCAGATAGCACAGAAAAGAAACCTTAACAAAGAAATTGTGGATCCCATTACCTGTTTGCAAGACGTGGACTTTCGCCTCATCAAATACCGTCTACCTATTCCGATTCGAGCTTTCCACGAAAACAGCTTACTGAGATGATGCTAGAGCTAGCCCATGAAGGTCATCCAGGCGAATCCGCATTGAAGCGCTTCTACGCTCCAAGTTTTAGTGGCATAGAACGTGCGGCTGAAAAGTTATTTAAGTCCTGCTCGGATTGCCTTTTAGTTTCGCAACCAAACCATCCAGAGCCGATGAGTGAACACCATTTCCAACGGGTCCGTGGATATGCGTGGCGACCGATTTGTTAGGTTCTTTGCCAAATGGCCAATTCTTACTCATCTTCGTTGATTATTACGCGCGGTAGGAGTTTAAGTTCCTGGCTCTATAACTTCAGCACCCATTTTGATACAATGAAAAAAATTTTCTGCAGACTTGTCTTTCCAAAATACCTGCGGACTGACAATGGACTAGAGTATATCAGCATTAAGCTTAAAGAATATTAATCGTTGAATGTCTGGGAAGCGGGACCCAGTAAAGCTTTTCGCTCAGGCTCTCTCTGTCCACAGCATAAGATAAATTAAGTCGAATAAATTAGTTAACATTGAAACTCCCTTTCGTAGCAATAAATTCGATTCCGAAGTTAAACTAAAAACCTGCATTTCAAAAATTTTAAATTTGTTTTTTTAAGCGCTTTAAAGAACAATAAACAAGTTTTTAATAAGCCTCCGCGTCGGTCGAAATTCATCAGCAGTCAGGCTTCTGGCGGCGCCTGATCAAAAAATCGATACATGGAGCCAAAGAGGGAAGTTGTTATCGGACCGAATAGGCTTTGCAGGTATAGAATGTTTAAAGTTGAAAGCTAATCCGTTTTTCTAAATCATTTCGGACCATCTTTCAACTTTTTGCATTCGTGTAAAATCGGTAGGTAATGAGCATTTAACACATGATTTAACACAAATAAAAATTCGCATGCACTAACAAATTATTTTATATTTATTATACCTGTCAATAAATATTAAGATAAAAAAGTTAACCGCTTTGAGTGTTAAATTTAATTTCGTCGTTGACCCAAATTGTGTTTTAATTCCGCATCATATCGTAGTGAGCACAAAGACGGTAAAAAGTGATTTATTTCGTATTCGTTTTTTTCTGTAACTTGTTGCTCGAAGATAATTGAGTAACATTTTGTGCATCATTTTCCGCTAAGTGTCGTTACAGATAAAGAAGAGAGCCACCGGCCGAATACCACACATACTTACTCTCGCACTGATATCGCTGAAAGTTCTTTCGATCTCTCTTTGCAATTTCGTTTCCGTCGTTGGACAAAATTAAGCGTTGTTGTTGTTTTTCGCAGCGTTTACGGTATTTTGGCTGAGCTTGAACTACCCTTTAAATTTTCTGCGTGCAAATTTTTTGTTTCGAAAATTCATCGACAAGTCCCCGGCTACGTTCGGAATATACGAGTCTTTTTATTTTTTATTTTATTATTTTTCCGAATTAAAATAAATTTTTTATCACACTCTTCGATCCTTGAAAAATTTTAATAAACAATAACATGGCGAGCAAAGATATCGAAGCGCTTAAAAGTAAACGAGCTGGAATAATGAGGAGTATATCCGGAACACAGCAGTATTTACAAGAGGGTCGACTATGCCTAAATCCAGCAGAATTATAATGTCGATTAGAAATTTTAAATTCGCATATTGAAAATGCTTCTTTGAGTCAGAATCAAATCGAAGCAATATATGCAGAGGTTGATAATATCATTACTGATTTCGCTAATAAGCAAAGGCAGTCGTATGAGCGCCGATGATGCTGCTCCGCCGGTAAAGCGCACTTCCCGTTTGCCCAGCGTTGCTCTTCCAACCTTCAGCGGAAAGCACTCCAAATTTAAAAGTTTTATAAGCCTTTTCGAAACATTTGTCGACAAACATGACACTCTGCACGATATTGAAAAATTTAATTATTTAATATCGTGTCTGGCTGGCGACGCTTTAGGCATAGTCAGGGCGTTCTAAGTCACTTACCCCAAGCCCTGGCTAGCCTGGAGCGGGTGTACGATAATGATTGTCTGATTTTCTTCGACAATATATCGACACTTTTCAATCTGCCGAAAATGTCCCAGCCATCAGCTACAGCCTTGGGAAACCTGATCATTCTCCTCATCCATTTAATAATGAGCAAAGTCGATGCAGGAACAAAGAGAAAGTTGGAAGAAGAGTTGGACTATACTTCGCTTCCCCTTTGGAGCGAGTGTGAGACGGCTTTGGATAGGCGATACCAGCACATGGTCGCCGAAGAGGCTTTCAAGCCCAAAAATGTTCAGCCTAGCAATACGTTCCCGAAGAAGGGTGGAAATAAAAGTTTTTCGTTGGTCGTTTTCGTTGGGCTAGGGACGACCCTGCCTTATGTGTGTTTTGCACCTCGGCAGAGCATCAAACAGGAAAGTGCTCTTCTTTCGCTTCCCTAAACGTGCAGCAAAGGTTAGATTTTCCTAAAAAGTTACCTTAATCATTAACTGCCTTCGCAAGGTTCACACGGTTAAAAAATGCAAGTCGAACAGGTTCAGGGTGTGCAAATCACACATCGTCGCACAGATACTCTGCTAATACAAATCTCGCGTTGTCGCCTTCTCCTCAGCCCGCGCTCACGCAAGAGTCACCATCCACTTCGCATGTTTTGCATGCGACTGTATCGGCGTATTAACGAAAGGTGGCGAAAGTTTGTAGTCAGAGACTACAAATTAAAAGAGAGGACTTGGGTATGAGCGTGGGGGGCATTGGTGAAACTAGGAGCCAGTCAGTTGTCGTCCGATTTTTATGTTTATATTTTTTTTTTAATATTTCTGGTTATAATCCGGATCAAGCGGTTCACAACAGCGGGTGGAGGGTACCTAAAAACATTCAATTGACAAATCCATTCTTTTTTAAGCCCCAAAAAATTGACATGCTTATCGGCGCGGATTTATTCTTTGAAATTCTGTCAGTTGGCCAGATAAAGCAGGGGCCTGAACTTCCCATTTAAAAAAAAATCTGTTCTCGGCTGGATAGTGGCAGAGAGATTCGCCGCGGAAAACAAAATAAAGGCACAAAATTCGGTACATCTCAGCTGTCAGGAAGAAGCGTTGGAGTCAATTAACACCACCGTGCAGAAATTTTTGTCTATGGAGGATTTGCCGCCTAAGGCTAAAGTCCATACTCCTGAGCAGTAACTTTGTGAACAACACTTTGAGAAAAATACTCAAAAAAATCTGACCCAATAACAGTAGCTTGACAGGAGATTGTCAAAAGATCCTTCGTTAAAGAAAATCTATTTGGATTTCATGGAGGAATATGTAGCACTGGGCAACATGTCCTCTACTAATGATAAAATTCCAGATGGCCCACACTATTTCATTCCGCACCAATGCGTGCTGCGGTCACAAAGCAACTCAACCAAGTTGAGAATGGAATTCGATGCCTCAAGCCGCACGTCGGCGCAGGTTGCTTTGAATGCCTTCTTGATTGCAGGCCCCACTATACAAGAAGAGCTTTATTCTACGCTGCTTCGGTTCAGAATGCACAAGTTTGCTCTTGCAGCGGAAATTAAAAAGATGTACAGCCAAGTGAAGGTCGACGAAGCTGGAGGCGAGATCCTTCTGAGTCTCTGAAGATCTTCAAGTTGAATGCCGTAACATATGGAACTTCGCCAGCTCCGTTTATGGCGATCAGCTTGGAGAGAATGCGTAAGCTAAGTATTCAAATGCTGCGAAGGTCATTCAGAAAGATTTCTATGTGACGATCTGTTGACAGGCGCCGGAAGCGTTGAGAACCTGCAAAGCCTTCATGATAAAGTATCTCTGGTTTTGCAAGACGCAGGTTTTGAAATGGACATGTGGTTTTTAAACTGCCCAGAGATCTCCGCATCTAATAGCCCTGTTATGCCATTATTGGAGTGGTTTGGTTACCTGGCAAAAATTACTTTCAATTTTGATTTGATGCCTATGGTGTACTTTGGTCACAATTAGATTGGGACGACTCGCTACCAATGCAGTTAATATCGTCATGGGAAGCCCTTAAGGCAACTTTGTTTCAACTGCCCAAAGTTATGGACCAGATCCGCAGGACCCGATTGAGATACACGGTTTTGCTGACGCTTCCATGCGAGCATATGGAGCGTGTATCTATGCTTGTACTCAAACTGCTTAAGGTTTAAATGTGTCATTACTGACAGCCAAATTAAAAGTAGCTCCCCTGAAGACGAAAACTTTGTCTCGCCGTGAGCTCTTGCAGCTCACCTTTTAGCAGATTTTCTTAATCGGGTACGGACTGACTCCAAGATCACTTTGCAGTGGATTAAATCCCATCACTCGTCGTTGTCCGTTTTCCACTCGAACCGAGTAACGGAAATCCAAGAGTGGTCGGAGAAAACAATGTGGCGACACATCCCTACGAAAGTAAGCCCAGCGGATATAGTGTCTCGAGGATGTGACGTTGAAGACCTCGTCAGGTCCATCTGGTTCGCTGGGCCATCGTTTTTACTCGACTCAGAAAGTAATTGGCCTGTAAACTCACTTCGGCGGTCTATGGGAAGCAGTTGAGAAGTCTGCAAAGCAGCTGTTGGACGGTCGGCAACGACCTCTTGACCACAGAGGAGCTCGATTCCGAAGTTAAATTAAAAAACCGGCATTTCACCAATTTTAAATTTATAAAACCTGTTATTAAATTATTCAACTATTGCAGGTTTGTGGTATAGAACAGATCAGAACTCCGCCTCACTGGCCTCAGGCAAAAGATGAGGATGAGAATAAGAAAAGATCTCTACTGAAATGATTAAAAATATCATATCGAAACAAAAATAAAAAAAAAAATTTTGACTCTATCGAAAACGATGTTATAGAGCGAACATAGCAATTGTGTCTATAGATGGCAGACGTTTGACTAGGAATATAAGTCACTTAAAAAATATACCAATACCAATATACCAACGGCGAAGACCGAAAGCGATAACAGCAGCAGCGACGTCAGCGCCGACATCACTGTTAATTCCATTGCATGACTTAATGTAATATTTAGTATACTATGTTACTCATAGAGTAAAAGAGTGTACTTGATTCGTTGAAAAGTATGAAACAGGTAGAATGATGCTTTTCCGATCCTATAAAGTATATGTAAATTAATCTATTTCTCACCTTCATTCGGTGAGTATTTTCCTTCTGAGAGATTCCCTTGCAGCCGTCTCCGTGTAGGTGGTCGGCTGGATTTTGTCATCTAACGACGAATTAGGATGATTACGATGAAAAGGTGAGTGTTGGAATAATAAATTGTTTAAGGGCAGTTGCCGTAGTTATTCAGTTAATAAGCTTGTGCTCTTTATTCAGCATATGAAAATGAGCTGACTCCAGGGAATATTCTTACAGCTAACAGAAGCTCACAGCGGTCCCTACGCAGCTAGAATGTTGAGAATAAGTCTTGAGATGCCAGCGCATCTTATGGTAGTACCATTATCTGGCCACACCCACTCTTATACCCACCAAGCCCGAAAGACGGTTTTCACATTTTATGGAAATGCTGATATCTCGATAACTATAAGTGATAGTATGTTTGGAATAAGCATGTAGGTTTTTATGATGCCGCAAATGCGAATTCCCATCTAGCCACGCTCACTCTTACGCCCACAACCCGCGGAAAACTGTGGCGTCCATAATATTATAGTGTATTACCTTGTATAACATAATTTAGTAAATATCTATCGATTTACCAAAGTTACTCAACATGATTTTCTGACAAAAGGTGATGCTTTTGATTTCCACTAGATGCAGATGCAGATTACAGATGTGAGGTAACCCTCACGCGGCCTAGCAGCCCCTAGGTATAAAGATATGTAGTTAAGAGTAGTCCGTAAGTTAGAATTTAGGTTAATTTAAGGAATAGCTAAGACCCACGGAGGTCACCCAGATTTAAGTTAGTTTAGACCCACGGAGGGCAATTAGACTTAAGTTTATTAAGACCCACGAAGGGCACTTGTACATACACAGCTTAGGCTTCCCCGCCAGTCAACATCACACCCGACAACATCACACCCGTCAACATCACGCCCGCAACATCACACCCGTCAACATCACACCCATCAACATCACGCCCGCAACATCACACCCGTCACATCACACCAATCGCACCGCAACATCACCACGCTTTGGGCATATCGCGCTCACAGCGCGACCATACCGGCAGAGCCAGGACCGGCAGAGCCAACATTACACCGGCAGAGCCAACATTACACCAACATTTGGATAGTAATTCGAATTTCATCGTTTGGTTTAAATGTTTGATTATACGACGAATAGGTATGAAACTCTTTTTTCGAAATACTCTCATCCGAGTAAACTTTTTCTCGAATATTTAAAATTTCGTTCATTTTTAACTTTGTTATAACTTTGAAGCCTTTAAAAATAATTTAGTTTTTAAAGTAAGTGAACTTCTTTTTTGAGTAGATCCTCTTTCTATAGTTTTACAATTAGTAATGCTTGGTTGAGTGTATGAACCAGGACTTTTATTAAAAATAATCATTCTATCATGCGAATAAGCAACCGAATCGAAACGTTTTTACCACCTAAATTTTCCAAATCTTCGTTTTGATCAACGATGCGTATGAAGAGTGTGCTTATTTCATAACAGTTGATTGGGAAGTAAATAAGATTATGTGGTGTCACATTCATTTTATAGCCAGGAGGAACATTAATACCGAAATCATGTAACGTATGATTAGGTGAATTATCTACATATGAACCACTAATTATGTTACATTCCAAGCGAATAGTATTCATTTTTAAAATATTGAAAGTCTGATCCGATAGATATGTTTTTGTTGGGTGAGGTTTTAAAACTCTTTTATCGAAACCAAAAAGTTGGCCAATTGATCTTTTCTTATTAAAGTAGACCGGCTCCCGAGTACGGGTTATTTCCACTTGAAGAGTATTTTAATTTTAAAAGATTTTTCAATACCATAATCATTAAGTTTTTTATAAATATAATCAGTTATATCATTTAGTTCATAGGATCCAGTAGAAATGGTGATTGCATTAGTTCCAATATGGAAGAGATTGTTTTTTTCGTCTATATTTGGGATTGAATTGTATATATTAAAATTAATTAATGCAAACGCAAAACGTCCATCCAATTCGATTGGCAGAAAATAGTTTGTATTTATAACAGAACTATTTCCATTCAAGGACAAGGTCACTGATCTAGACATAATGAAATCTGTTGTTAAACTGTGGAAATGTTTATTTTTAATCTAGTTTTATACCAAATTCAATAACTTTTTTAAATCAAAATTAATTGATCAAAACCTTTTCTATATCTTCCATTATCCATATCGTTATCTTTACTTATAAGCAAGAATTTATTTATTATTTATTTATTTATCCTCCCAACATTTATTACAAATTTCCACGAATGTGTCGTACTCCATATATGTGTTAATATGATCTCTACATATATGTCGCATATTTAAATCATCTTGTTTAAACATTATTATAAAGTTTGCATTATCACGAATCAAGTGTGTAGGTATATGGGTATATGTTTGACATAAATAAAAGGAATCAATATTCTTATGACGACCCATACAAAAATAAGATCTTATGTTGTCTTGTTTTTCACAAGCTACAAGCTAATTTGGTGGGCCGGGTACACAGTTAGAAAAACGTTTAAAACGAGGTGATCAAGGAATAAATAAACTGGATGACGCCTGTAAGGAACATGATATAGCATATTCCCATAAAAAGGATTTACATGAACGTCACATTGTAGACTCTATATTAATTGACAAAGCTTGGTCACGTGTAAAAGCACCAGACAGTACTCTTGGCGAAAAAGCAGCAGTATATTTGGTGACCAACATTATGAAAGCAAAGAAAAAATTTGGAATGGGGATATCAAAAACAAAAAATAAATGTAAAGGGAAGAAGACGAGGAAAAAAGTAAAGATAGCGAATCTGTCGACTGTTATTAACGCTGCTACATAAAAAAAAACAAAAGCCATTGGACTTAAAATTTCACGAAAATCAATTCAATCGACAATGGGTTCAAAGAAAAACGTGAAAGTACCAAGAATAATTAATGTACCCAAAACTGGTGGTTTTTTACCAATCGTACCTATTTTGACTCCCCTAAGTGCCCTCGGTAGTTTAGCTAGTGGAAGTGCCGCAATTGCAAAAACAATAAACATTGACATAAAAGAAAGATGGAAAGTGTTGCTGTAGGAGAAGGGTTATATCATAAATCGAAAAAAAACAGGTTATGGATTCTACCTAAAACCATATACTAAGGGAAATGGTATTAAGAAGCGAAAAAACTAATATGTCAGCTACCCAATAGACCAATTTCAAATATAGACATTTCAACTTTTTCTCAAAAATATATACCAAATTTTCGAGGAGTATATATGAGGGATTTACTTCCACGCTCTCAAAGAATTCGAAAATGTGGTAGGGTAAACCTAGATGATTCACAATCAAGTGGTACACATTGGGTCGCATATAACAAATTAAAAATGATATACATTATTTTGATAGTTTCGGAAATCTACAAAATTTTCAAGTATTTTGGAAAACAAATACAATACAACTGCGAGAGAGTTCAACATATTGATACATACAACTGTGGTCATTTATGTCTTTCATTTCTACTTTCCTTTGTCATTGGAGTGAGTCAATTACCCATCGTTTTTATTGGCTTACACTTAGGACGTGGAGGGAGGGTGAAAAAAATGTGTCGTATATACGTTTGTATGTGTGACTTCTGGATGGTACAAAAATCGGGGCTGCCTACTTCAAAAGTCACAGTCCAAGTTTCGACTTTACATTCAACAGCTGTTGTACAAGTGAACAAAAAAATAACTGACAAAGAACAAAAAAAAAACAACTGCTAAACTACTGCTAAACCACTGCCGACCAATAAAAAGCAACTGCTAAACAACAAAAACCAACTGCTAAACAACAAAAAACAACTGCTAAACAATAAAAAACAACTGCTAAACAGCAAAAAGCAATATATATAATAAAATGAACATGGAGAACAACAACTATAAGAACGAGGAGACTGCAGAAGTCGAATTCGATCCTGCCGACGAGGATAATAGGAACACACCTGTTAATCCGACAAGTTTGGTTTGCTTTTTCAACGAGAAGAACGATGAAAATGATGATACCACAGAAACAGCATTCATATTAATCGATGTTGAACATAATGCAAAACCAATAAAGCTTTAGACGGTAACTCAAGAATTCAATAGATGTAATAAGAAATCTATTTTGTTAAAGGCAAGGATGCCTGAAAATGTAAAGTTCCCCAACTTCAAGGCGGAGTGTAAAAGGACGAAGATTGGAAAATCCTTTATTCTGGAGTTGGAGGAATACTTTCTATACACTCCGGAAAGGTATACACATCTTCGGAAGGAATTTATTGAGGAAATGGTTGATGGGAAATGTAATATTCATAAAGTGAATGATAATTTATGTTTAGAAATAAGTAAATAAAATATAAAAAAATAAATAAATAATAAAAAACCAATATTTTATATTACGTCGAATAAATACAATTTTAAAATATATATAAACAATACTTTTTTATTTCATAGAATGGATGGGGTGGATATTAATATTAGAAGTTATAGTTTCCAGTAAACAGTATAGATCGAGTAACTGAAGAGTGATTACATAAAGATTACAAAAATTTTTAAAATTTACTTTATCTAAACTTATTCAGGTTTCAATAATGAATGTGTTAGCTCTGCCTTAAAGAGAAAGTTTGATGACCTAAAACATGTAAAGAATCAAAGTGTTATTGTTGGAGGAAACATTTATACCTATTACAGAACCTTTACATGAACTTGTTAACGAAAATAAAAGGCAAACATTTTTAAAAACATATGTAGGAGCCAAGGTTAAACGTGAATTATACGAAAATGAAAAGTATGAGAATGATATGACAGATGTCGATGATCTGTACTATACAACCAATGGGAGACAACATCACACAAAACGAAACTTATCTCAATACCGATCTATGAATGATAGTGATTCGTTTAATGATTTCTTTTCACAAACCAATGTTTTTAAAAATGAAAGAAAGGCGAAACATATAATGATGATGTGGACAAAGGGAGTGAGCCGGAAGCTATATTAATGGCTACAAAAAAAATGAAATGAGGGAAGATATAAATATAGAAGATTTGAGATTTTGATTCGGGAAAATGTATTGGACACGGCTTACGAACCTAAAAAAAGTTTAGGTAATGTATTAACATTAGGGAATAGTGAACTAAAAATTATTGATAATAAGATTCATTTGTCTAGTGGAATGAGTTGCGAGCTAACTCCTGGTCTGTACTCTCTTATATTTCATTAATTTTCATTGTACTCTCTTATATTTCATTATATTTCATTAACACCCAAAATTATAATGAGCATGATTTGAAAACATATAAAAATATTATTTTAGAAACAAATGTTCACAGATTAGGTTAAAACGTGAATAACCGAAGGTTCCCGCGCATTTAAATATACTAAAATTATTAAAAAATTAATAAACGATAATGGAAATCCTACAACGTCCACTCTACTTCGTACGAAAACTGGTTTCTGTTATATGACTCTGGAGGGATTAAAACCAAATTATATATATTGGAATGATGTGAATGAACTAGTCGAACGGCTACAAAAACAGCGGGTAAATACAATCACAATAATAAGATTTTCTCAATAGTAGAGAACTGCGAGAGGAGAGAATTATTGTTTAATTAGAGTATATATATTAAACACAAAAAAGATTTTTATTTATAATCATCATGTCTGTTGACAAGTTTGGACATTTTTCTAATGATAGGGAGCGATCAGATCATTTAAAAAGAGGTGTTAAATTAAATGAAACTTTTTTAATTGATACTGATGGTAATCTAAACGCTCAAAATAAAAGTGTTAAAAACGCTATTAAACCTTTAGATGACCACAAAACAGATGAGTGTGTCAGAAAGTTGGGGGAAGACCTAAAAAAACTTGTAAGTCAAAGTATTAATCGTCGACTTAAAAAATATCAAATCTTGAAAATAAAATAGAGGTCTATAACAAGAGAGCAGATAGTACTGATCAAATATTTGAGAAAGTTTTTGAAAAGATAAAAGTTATTGAGGACTATATTTTTAAGTATGTAACAAAACCGACAGCGATACCAAAGAAGACAACAATTGAAATAGAAGGTGTAGCCTATGCACCAATTCGAAGAATATGATTAAACGAGCAATTGTAAATGAGGTGCACTGACCGTCTCGTAAACATTTTCAACGATGACGAGTCATTACGAAGGGAATAAACGATCTGTGGCAAGCAGATTTGGTTGAAATGGGGGGTTATTCAACATCTAACAAGGGTTATCGTTACTTATTCAATGGAATTGATACGTTTTCCAAATTTCCTTAGGGTGAATCACTACAATCAAAAAATGCCAATGATGTTTCCCAAGCAATGGAGAAAATCTTAAAAATCAGGTCATGGAACACCAAAAAATTTACAAACAGATGATGGAAAAGAGTTTTTGAATACAAAATTTAAACAATTAATGAATAAATCATATATCATAATTCGAAGTTCAGCACTCCTAAGGCATCAATTGTCGAGCGTTTTAGATAAAACACTCAAAGAGTCAATGTGGCGAGAGTTATGTTTCAGTGAGAAATATTAGTGGATAGATATTTACAAAAAGTTAATATTTAATTACAATAATAGGTTACATAGAACCATAAAAATGAGCCCAATCAGTGTCAACACAACTAATGAAAAACAAATGTTACAAGACACATATAATCACAGAAAGATATATGTTGAGAATAAACTACGAAATGGCGATCACGTTCGTATCAGCAAGTATAAACATGTGTTTGAAAAAGGGTATACACAGAATTATTCAACAGAAATCTTTAAAATTACAAAAGTCAAAACATACTTACTTGAAGATTATAAAGGTAATCCGATTCAGGGTGGGTTTTATAAAGAAGAACTCAAAAAGACTGAATTCCCGAACACATTTCTAGTTGAGAAAATTTTAAAGCGAAGAGGTGATAAAGTTTTGATAAAATGGCTTGGCTTTCCAATGGACGAAGCCAGCTGGGTAAATAAAGATGAAATTGTATAGTACAAATATATATATATATATATATATATATTATAACATGTAATTAAATTTAATAAATATATTTACATATGTATAAATGTACAAGTTTATAATGTGTATACTAACAATTTTAATAAAATAATATATGTTTCTTACAATTTATTTTGTTTTACTTATATTTACCACAATTTCGATCAAAATAAAACATTTCCAATTCAATTGACTTATAAAATAATTCTTGTTCTATGTTTACTTGCTTATCTCTAAGTTCATTTAATGTATTGACATCTGTATCTCTCCCATTTATTATATCTCTTAAGAATATATTTTCAAGTTCTAAGAAATTGATACTATCCACAATGTCCTTTTCCATTAACCTTTTAAGTTTTATTGATAGAGTACCATGATCAGCGTGATTTAACATTGCAAACTCTGTTTCATTATGTTTTCGTTTTCTTTTACTATCATTAGCACAAAGCACACTCTTATATACCGTATTTGTTGATACTTTGTGTGTCCATGATCTAAACATTGTCCTACTACCATATAGTGGAGTCCAGTGAGTAATACATTTTTATAATGATCCATAGTTAAGTTTCTGGAACTCACACCTTTTGCTTTATTAACAGAGTTTTCAGCTTCATCTATTTTATAACTATAAACTTTGGAGCATAGACCTATAAATTCACTCATTGGTTTTCCGTTCAACTCATCTTTAAAATATCCTAACCTCTTTTTATTAACTTTTTTAAAATTATATAAATCGATTCTTCTATCTGAATAATCGGATGTATCAAATTTTGATTCAAATTTTCTTGAAATTTGTGTTTCATGTATTGGTAATGAAAATCATACATTTTCCACTTTGATAAGTCCAATACAGCAAAAACCAAATACAAAATCTTTTTCAAATTTATTCTTGGCATTCTGTCTATGTAAAGTATTTAAGTCAATATAAGTCTTTAGCCAAGGTTTTTGCAAAAATCGAACCCCTCTATGAATCTTTTCTAATATTAACCCATTTTGTATGCATTGCTGCAAATTTCTATAATGGATTACATCCTTTTTTTTGTTTCCGTGGTCAGCTATTAATTTTTTAACTTTATCCTCTTTAGATGCGAAACTATTTGACGGAAAAAACGGAAGATCATTATGTGTATCATGTTGGCGATAGGGGTAGATTAGGTCTACTTCCAAAAAATATCCATACTCACTATCAATAGATATGTTATGAATATCAAAATTTTTTAAGTCATTAGGGGGCAACCATTCAAACCCTTTATATGGAAGACATGACATTGCCCAACCATATAAATTGTTTGCATCCAAATACATTAAAAAGGATGATTCCTTTGTTGGATCAAAATCTGTTAAGTATTTGTAATTTGCCTTCGTATATCTATGGCAACATTGTACTAAGCCTCTCGAATGCAATTTTGAATAAATCTATACATATCGATATCTACGAATAACTCAAGTTGAATATTTGTGGTCTTTAACATGGCTGCCCAAGATAGACCTGTAGAAGTAAAAAACTGTGCAAACTGAGGGTCTAGTGAATAATTTGTAAACATATTTTTCTAAAATTTTCAAATATATCAGTCAATAGGAAAACATCAGTTTTTAAATACAACTCTAGATAATCTTTAAGAGTTGCACAGGAAAATTGTGACCAGAAAGTATGCGCGTGTTCATAATCATCTTGAGAGCATTCCTTTTCCGTCCAGTTACTATAGAATGATGTTTTTGATGGTACGGAAGTTTCCTCAAGTCGACTAACTGAATCTAAATATTAATAAGGAAAGATACCCTTCTTACGCATAAGTCTGAATTCTTTTTCGTTTTTAAAGAATGTTTTTACTGTATTTAATTGGTCATCAATTCAGTTAGAAGCAAGGGTATCGAAACTTGTTGACATAAATCTAAATGTGTCAAGAAATCGAATTTCAAAATTGTTTCCATTTAAAGTTTTTATGGTTTTGGACACCGAAATATATTGTTCTTTATTTACTGGGATTGCAGTAATACTACCAGGAATTTTAGCCAAGTCTTCAATAAATAAATGGCAATCATACTTAGAAAAATTATGGAAAAGCACTGGTATAAATTTAAATAGTCTATACCCCAAGTTGCACTTAGAATGAGCTGCACCCCTAAATAAACCTGTTAAATGGCAATGATCCCTAACTCTATCACTTAATAATATTTTTTTACAAATATGACAATTTAATGAATCCTGAAATTCAAACTCGTCTTCAGGAGTCATTATGATTGGTTTAACTATGTACAAGTACTCATCATTCAGTTTTGATAAATCTTGTACAAGAGAGTCTATAAAATTTGATCCTGCGTTACTACCTGTTATTACAATTTTATCTAGCTTAGAATCAAAGGCACACTTAATATAATAGGCATAAGCTTTAGGTATATGAGAGTTTAAATTAAATATTTTCGGGCTTACTTCAACATTTCTGGGCTCCAGTACACATTCAAAGTCGGCGTACACGACGAACGGAACCTCAAGCTGCTTGCGGTATTGGGTAAATCCCAGAGTTCGCTTGTGTAATTCCGGCAGCCTGGAGACTTTTCCGCCACACACAGTTTTATGTCTTAGAGCAGCATCCTCAGATCCAGAGAAATTTAAGCAAACATTACACAGCCATTGTGATCTGTTCTGAGACCCCTTTTGCCTTGTTAATAATCTATAAAACAATTAATTTTTATTGCTGCAGCGTACTTGCCCCCTCGTTATGCAATCTCCCAAGGGGATCTATCTCAAGAACTGATAAACCTGAGTCCTAGATTCATAATTGGTGGAGACTTCAATGCTAAACATACTTGGTGGGGATCCAGAACCGTCAACCCCAAATGCAGCATTCTTCTCGCATGCATCAGGGCAATGGGCTGCAGCGTCCTACTGGCCCACTGACCCTGCTAGGATACCAGACCTCTTGGACTTGACCGCTTTTTGACCCTGCTAGCTTATCCACTGCCGCATGCTACGATCTTCGCTCTGACCATAGCATGGTTAAGGTACTTTACAACAACTCTTACCTGAGAAACCAAGCTCCTGTGAAGCTCATAAGGCGAAATACAAATATAGGCTCATACAAAAGCTGGCTGGAAGAACATGTGAATCCAGAGCCGGTAATACAAAATCCAGAGCAAATTGCCGAGGCAGTGGAGAACCTTACCTTACTTTACTTTACACATGGCAGCAAACATCGCGACTCCTAATACTCAAACCACCCAAACGGTACATCACAGAGCCCGCAGAGACAACTACCTTTGGTCGACGGAGTAAGAGAGGTAAGAGAGAGGAAAAGACTGGGGAGGGTTTGGCAGATCAGCAGAAGTCGGAGCGATAAGACTGCATTCAATAGGGCATGTAAGGATCTCAACATAAAGCTATTAGACCTCAAAAGCAAAAAGCAATACAAATATAGGCTCATACAAAAGCTGGCTGGAAGAACATGTGAATCCAGAGCCGGTAATGCAAAATCCAGAGCAAATTGCCGAGGCAGTGGAGAACCTTACCTTACATTACCTTACACATGGCAGCAAACATCGCGACTCCTAATACTCAAACCACCCAAACGGTACATCACAGAGCCCGCAGAGACAACTACCTTTGGTCGACGGAGTAAGAGAGGTAAGAGAGAGGAAAAGACTGAGGAGGGTTTGGCAGATCAGCAGAAGTCGGAGCGATAAGACTGCATTCAATAGGGCATGTAAGGATCTCAACATAAAGCTATTAGACCTCAAAAGCAAATCCTTGGAATCATACCTGGTAGACCTCGAGCCCTGCAGCGCTGAACACAACCTTTGGAATGCTACCAAATACCTCAAAAGACCCATAAAAAGGAGAGCACCAGCAAAATCAGCTGCTGGAATATGGTGTCGAACGAGCCAGGATAAAGCCAACGCCTTTGCAGAACATCTAAGCAACAGTTTCCAGCCCTTCGACTTGTGCGACCCAGAGGAACTTTAAGAGACAATAAGCTTTCTGAATGTGCCCTGTCCCATGGATCTACCTATTCCTGAAATAGTTACCGAAGAAATCCAGGAGGAAATTAAGAACCTAAAGCCTTCAAAGTCGCCCGGCTACGACCGCATTGATGCCACCGCACTAAAGCACCTTCCATCAAACTGCATCGAAAATCTCAAATTGATCATGAACCAAAGCCTGAGACTCGGTCACTTCCCATCTCAATGGAAATGTGCCGAAGTTATAGTCATCCCGAAACCAGGCAAGTCGGAGGCTGAGCTGGCGTCTTACATGCCAATTTGCCTCTTGGCCATTTTCTCAAAAATCTTCGAGAAATTATTCCTTAGAAGATTGTTGCCCATTCTGGAAGACAAGCACATCATCCCAGACCATCAGTTTGGCTTCCGGCGAGGTCATGGGACAATTCAGCAATGCCACAGAGTTGTCTCCTGCATACTAGCCTCATTTGAAATCAAAAGGTTCTGTGCTGCTGCTTTCTTGGACGTCAGGAGCTTTTGACAGAGTTTGGCATCAAGGCCTCCTCTTTAAGCTAAAAAATAGGTTGCCGACTCCCTATTACCTGATGTTGAAGGGATTCTTAGAGAACAGGAGATTCTAAGTGAGGTGCAAGCAAGAGCAGTCGCCCATTAAGGAAGTGGCCGCTGGAGTTCCCCAAGGCAGCGTTCTAAGCCCTATCTTATACTCAATATATACTGCGGACATGCTCACGATGACGGGGAATCTCAACTTAACGTGTACATATGCAGATGACACGGCCTTCCTGGTCTCAGCGGGCACTCTTGCCACAGAAGAGCAAGGCCTACAACAAGCGCTCGACAACTTAGAGCCATGGTTGAAGAGATGGAACATCGTTATAAATGCTGAGAAATCTACACTACCTTTACGCTGAATCTCCCCGGCAGTCTCCATAAACGGCGCACTCATTCCACAGCAGACGACGGCCAAATATTTGGGTTTGACTCTGGACTCGAAACTGACCTGGAAGGACCACAACGTCAGTAAAGTTAAGCCCCTGCTGCGGAAGAGCCGACAGATGTGGTGGTTGCTCCAGCGAAGAAGCAAGCTCTCGTTAAAAAACAAGCTTTTTCTATACAAAGCGATATTGAAGCCTGCATGGATGTACGGGATTGAGCTCTGGGGCACTGCTGCCGCACGAAAGGGGGCAAAATCGAATCTTGAGGGAAATTGTCAACACGCCTTTTTATGTGCGCAACACTACAATAAAACGAGACCTGGAGCTACCTTTTGTAGTAGAAGAAGTACCGAAACATAGCAGCAAACACCTGGACAAGATGCAAATTCATGAAAACCCAATAGCTACAAGCGCACTGAACCAACAGCCTAGACGACTAAGCAGATGGCACCCAACGGACCTGCCCTTCAGGGTCCCCTAAGGCCCAGAATTCAAAACGCCGATTCTATCACAAGTCACAAATTACACATACACCCCCTCTTCTTTTTTTTAACATTCCCAATTAAACCAACATAATTTGTTATTCCACTGTTAAATTTAATCATAACATTTAATTTAATGCCCCCTGGGCAGATGTAAATAAAAACAACATTAAATAAAAAAAAAACATAAAATAATCTATAAAACAGTTAATTTTTATTTAGTATGTTTATTTATAAATAAATATATAAATATATTTATATATATATATATACATATGATACATACCTTGAAATATATTTAATGAACATATAATGTCCATTACAGCCACCTTCCAAAAACAGTATGTTAACGTGACATGGTTTCTCAATCTCCGTTTGAAACAGCGGCCCAATTATTGGTTTGGTATCTTCATTATACCCAAAGATGTTTATACTCATGTAGAGATTATTCTTTAAAAAATGTTTCACACATTTTATTTCCATAGGGAAATTTAGATTGGCGAAATCCAATATTTATCCATTGTTCAAGTATATTTTTTCATTGGATATATCAATGTTATAGGAACTACATCTTTGCGGGTTTTTAACATTTATTAAAGCCGATATCAAGGCCCATTTGAAACATTATGCATCATTTTCATTACATACATTAATAATAGCTTTCTTCGAAGCTAAGTATTTTGGTAGCGGGATATACGATGAACCTGATAAAGGTGTATATTGGTTCACATTCATTTCTAGGCGCATTATTTTGATTAATGCCCACCCGCTATCTTTCGTTGGAATTCTTGTGTTTTTCCCACTATTTCCATAGTATACTCAACAAATAGAATCCAAATCCGAGAACTGATTGGATGTCCGATCCATCGTTAACACATATGTAATGGAGAATCCTTCCTTTAAATCCTTCCGAAATTTTCTTGATGCGTCTATCGACGGGCTGAATTGCATTCTTCTTATGCATTTCCGTGCCGACATGGTTTATCCAATTGTTCTTAATAACAACCAATTGGCAATTTTTGTTTTTATTTTATTATTTGATTTTTCTTTTTTCAAATTGTTCAAGAAAAGGAAAACCAATAGAGTGGGACATTAAAAATAGATGACCTGTAGTTAGAAGAGAGTAAAAATAGTTTTTTTCAAGATAAAGATTGAGAAAAAGTAACCAATAGAAACCGAGTTTAAAAATGGATTTAGAATAAATTGAAATTAATGACTTTTCATTTCCAGGATTTAAGATATCTACAAGTCAGGGTAGAAAAGATGAAGAAAACTAAATATTTTTTAGATAAATTCGGTAAGCAGATGGTAAAGAGCATCATTTCTTTTTTTAAAACTTAAAGTCTTGGATGTACATTATGTATTCGGATCAAATTAAATTGTTTCTCAATCAGTTTAATGTAGTTCTACTAAATTCTCACTATCTGCGACTTCTCCTTAGAAATACAAAACTACTTGAGTGTTCAGCTACGGAAGGAATCGACACTTGTGGATGTCATAAAAATTTTGAGTACGAAAGGGAGGCAGCAAACATTATGAATATATATTATAATCTAGAAAATAGAATGAGAAAAAAATAATAAATACAAAAAAAGTATTTCAGACTATATATCTTTATTTCAGATAATTAAATATTGATTTCATTATATAATGAAAACAAAATCACTGAAATAAAGAAAATAATTAAATAAACACATTTGTTGATAAAGTAAATATTTGTTTTATTTACTTCAGTTAATATGGGGTATAAAATTTGATCCTGCGTTACTACCTGTTATTACAATTTTATCTAGCTTAGAATCAAAGGCACACTTAATATAATAGGCATAAGCTATAGGTATATGAGAGTTTAAATTAAATATTTTCGGGCTTACTTCAACATTTCTGGGCTCCAGTACACATTCAAAGTCGGCGTACACGACGAACGGAACCTCAAGCTGCTTGCGGTATTGGGTAAATCCCAGAGTTCGCTTGTGTAATTCCGGCAGCCTGGAGACTTTTCCGCCACACACAGTTTTATGTCTTAGAGCAGCATCCTCAGATCCAGAGAAATTTAAGCAAACATTACACAGCCATTGTGATCTGTTCTGAGACCCCTTTTGCCTTGTTAATAATCTATAAAACAATTAATTTTTATTGCTGCAGCGTACTTGCCCCCCTCGTTATGCAATCTCCCAAGGGGATCTATCTCAAGAACTGATAAACCTGAGTCCTAGATTCATAATTGGTGGAGACTTCAATGCTAAACATACTTGGTGGGGATCCAGAACCGTCAACCCCAAATGCAGCATTCTTCTCGCATGCATCAGGGCAATGGGCTGCAGCGTCCTACTGGCCCACTGACCCTGCTAGGATACCAGACCTCTTGGACTTGACCGCTTTTTGACCCTGCTAGCTTATCCACTGCCGCATGCTACGATCTTCGCTCTGACCATAGCATGGTTAAGGTACTTTACAACAACTCTTACCTGAGAAACCAAGCTCCTGTGAAGCTCATAAGGCGAAATACAAATATAGGCTCATACAAAAGCTGGCTGGAAGAACATGTGAATCCAGAGCCGGTAATACAAAAATCCAGAGCAAATTGCCGAGGCAGTGGAGCACCTTACCTTACTTTACTTTACACATGGCAGCAAACATCGCGACTCCTAATACTCAAACCACCCAAACGGTACATCACAGAGCCCGCAGAGACAACTACCTTTGGTCGACGGAGTAAGAGAGGTAAGAGAGAGGAAAAGACTGAGGAGGGTTTGGCAGATCAGCAGAAGTCGGAGCGATAAGACTGCATTCAATAGGGCATGTAAGGATCTCAACATAAAGCTATTAGACCTCAAAAGCAAATCCTTGGAATCATACCTGGTAGACCTCGAGCCCTGCAGCGCTGAACACAACCTTTGGAATGCTACCAAATACCTCAAAAGACCCATAAAAAGGAGAGCACCAGCAAAATCAGCTGCTGGAATATGGTGTCGAACGAGCCAGGATAAAGCCAACGCCTTTGCAGAACATCTAAGCAACAGTTTCCAGCCCTTCGACTTGTGCGACCCAGAGGAACTTTAAGAGACAATAAGCTTTCTGAATGTGCCCTGTCCCATGGATCTACCTATTCCTGAAATAGTTACCGAAGAAATCCAGGAGGAAATTAAGAACCTAAAGCCTTCAAAGTCGCCCGGCTACGACCGCATTGATGCCACCGCACTAAAGCACCTTCCATCAAACTGCATCGAAAATCTCAAATTGATCATGAACCAAAGCCTGAGACTCGGTCACTTCCCATCTCAATGGAAATGTGCCGAAGTTATAGTCATCCCGAAACCAGGCAAGTCGGAGGCTGAACTGGCGTCTTACATGCCAATTTGCCTCTTGGCCATTTTCTCAAAAATCTTCGAGAAATTATTCCTTAGAAGATTGTTGCCCATTCTGGAAGACAAGCACATCATCCCAGACCATCAGTTTGGCTTCCGGCGAGGTCATGGGACAATTCAGCAATGCCACAGAGTTGTCTCCTGCATACTAGCCTCATTTGAAATCAAAAGGTTCTGTGCTGCTGCTTTCTTGGACGTCAGGAGCTTTTGACAGAGTTTGGCATCAAGGCCTCCTCTTTAAGCTAAAAAATAGGTTGCCGACTCCCTATTACCTGATGTTGAAGGGATTCTTAGAGAACAGGAGATTCTAAGTGAGGTGCAAGCAAGAGCAGTCGCCCATTAAGGAAGTGGCCGCTGGAGTTCCCCAAGGCAGCGTTCTAAGCCCTATCTTATACTCAATATATACTGCGGACATGCTCACGATGACGGGGAATCTCAACTTAACGTGTACATATGCAGATGACACGGCCTTCCTGGTCTCAGCGGGCACTCTTGCCACAGAAGAGCAAGGCCTACAACAAGCGCTCGACAACTTAGAGCCATGGTTGAAGAGATGGAACATCGTTATAAATGCTGAGAAATCTACACTACCTTTACGCTGAATCTCCCCGGCAGTCTCCATAAACGGCGCACTCATTCCACAGCAGACGACGGCCAAATATTTGGGTTTGACTCTGGACTCGAAACTGACCTGGAAGGACCACAACGTCAGTAAAGTTAAGCCCCTGCTGCGGAAGAGCCGACAGATGTGGTGGTTGCTCCAGCGAAGAAGCAAGCTCTCGTTAAAAAACAAGCTTTTTCTATACAAAGCGATATTGAAGCCTGCATGGATGTACGGGATTGAGCTCTGGGGCACTGCTGCCGCACGAAAGGGGGCAAAATCGAATCTTGAGGGAAATTGTCAACACGCCTTTTTATGTGCGCAACACTACAATAAAACGAGACCTGGAGCTACCTTTTGTAGTAGAAGAAGTACCGAAACATAGCAGCAAACACCTGGACAAGATGCAAATTCATGAAAACCCAATAGCTACAAGCGCACTGAACCAACAGCCTAGACGACTAAGCAGATGGCACCCAACGGACCTGCCCTTCAGGGTCCCCTAAGGCCCAGAATTCAAAACGCCGATTCTATCACAAGTCACAAATTACACATACACCCCCTCTTCTTTTTTTTAACATTCCCAATTAAACCAACATAATTTGTTATTCCACTGTTAAATTTAATCATAACATTTAATTTAATGCCCCCTGGGCAGATGTAAATAAAAACAACATTAAATAAAAAAAAACATAAAATAATCTATAAAACAGTTAATTTTTATTTAGTATGTTTATTTATAAATAAATATATAAATATATTTATATATATATATATACATATGATACATACCTTGAAATATATTTAATGAACATATAATGTCCATTACAGCCACCTTCCAAAAACAGTATGTTAACGTGACATGGTTTCTCAATCTCCGTTTGAAACAGCGGCCCAATTATTGGTTTGGTATCTTCATTATACCCAAAGATGTTTATACTCATGTAGAGATTATTCTTTAAAAAATGTTTCACACATTTTATTTCCATAGGGAAATTTAGATTGGCGAAATCCAATATTTATCCATTGTTCAAGTATATTTTTTCATTGGATATATCAATGTTATAGGAACTACATCTTTGCGGGTTTTTAACATTTATTAAAGCCGATATCAAGGCCCATTTGAAACATTATGCATCATTTTCATTACATACATTAATAATAGCTTTCTTCGAAGCTAAGTATTTTGGTAGCGGGATATACGATGAACCTGATAAAGGTGTATATTGGTTCACATTCATTTCTAGGCGCATTATTTTGATTAATGCCCACCCGCTATCTTTCGCTGGAATTCTTGTGTTTTTCCCACTATTTCCATAGTATACTCAACAAATAGAATCCAAATCCGAGAACTGATTGGATGTCCGATCCATCGTTAACACATATGTAATGGAGAATCCTTCCTTTAAATCCTTCCGAAATTTTCTTGATGCGTCTATCGACGGGCTGAATTGCATTCTTCTTATGCATTTCCGTGCCGACATGGTTTATCCAATTGTTCTTAATAACAACCAATTGGCAATTTTTGTTTTTATTTTATTATTTGATTTTTCTTTTTTCAAATTGTTCAAGAAAAGGAAAACCAATAGAGTGGGACATTAAAAATAGATGACCTGTAGTTAGAAGAGAGTAAAAATAGTTTTTTTCAAGATAAAGATTGAGAAAAAGTAACCAATAGAAACCGAGTTTAAAAATGGATTTAGAATAAATTGAAATTAATGACTTTTCATTTCCAGGATTTAAGATATCTACAAGTCAGGGTAGAAAAGATGAAGAAAACTAGATATTTTTTAGATAAATTCGGTAAGCAGATGGTAAAGAGCATCATTTCTTTTTTTAAAACTTAAAGTCTTGGATGTACATTATGTATTCGGATCAAATTAAATTGTTTCTCAATCAGTTTAATGTAGTTCTACTAAATTCTCACTATCTGCGACTTCTCCTTAGAAATACAAAACTACTTGAGTGTTCAGCTACGGAAGGAATCGACACTTGTGGATGTCATAAAAATTTTGAGTACGAAAGGGAGGCAGCAAACATTATGAATATATATTATAATCTAGAAAATAGAATGAGAAAAAAATAATAAATACAAAAAAAGTATTTCAGACTATATATCTTTATTTCAGATAATTAAATATTGATTTCATTATATAATGAAAACAAAATCACTGAAATAAAGAAAATAATTAAATAAACACATTTGTTGATAAAGTAAATATTTGTTTTATTTACTTCAGTTAATATGGGGTGTGAAAAATATAAGATTTTTTAAATTTGAATTTTAAATATTTTTATTTTATTTTATTTTTATAAAATTTTTTTATTTAATCTAAGCTGTTTAGGTGAGAGGCCATTGTGCTGCCGCTCATCTGAGCTTAAGAGCGCATCCGCGCTGAAGAGCGCATCCACGCTGAAGAGCGCATCCGCGCTTAAGAGCGCATCCGCCATCGCACCTCTCTGCACAATCTTGCACTCTCTCTCGGGTCCAACTGCAGCGGTCGGCCGTCGGCGATCGTTTTTTCTTATGCTAAGCTAAGTTAAGTCAGTTTTTCTGTATGAAGTGAATAAAGCTGACGGCTCACTCCACGACGCCCCGACTTCATCTTCTCTGCAATCAAGAGGTATCTTTTCGTGGCAACACCGCCCCACTACAACATTTTGGTCCTTCGAGCCGGATATTCTGGATATTTTGGATATTCTGGATATTTTTTTGCCAAAAGATAAGTACGACATTTTTCCGTCTCCGTCTCTCTGTCGGTCTTCAGCAGTGGTCCGAACATTAAATTTCGTTCACACTGCTGCAAGATTTTTTTTTCTTCCGTGTCAACTCCAAGTCCGAGTTTTTCGACACATAATATACACACATACAAACATACATTGTTTTTGGTGCAATTAATCCGCGAAAAATTGATCAAGTGAACAGTGAAATTGTGTGGTGACAAAAATAGAGCATAATTAATATTGGCAAGCCGGAGTGAACTAGACCCAAAAATTCCTAAATTCACCGAACAGTCCGCCGCTGGCGTAATATTTTTTTTCCCAATCAGTGTTTTTTTTACACCACACAGCTTTCTGTTCCTCCAATTATACAGTCCACTTATCAACGCTCCACTGTGCCAACCTAGGCCTCACGTGCCCTTACCTATATACATACTTGCATGCATTCCATATATTCTCTGCCTCCAATTTCAGGAAATAAATACATGATAAGATTAAATTGAAATAAAATCTGTTAAAGAAATACGCAATTTCACTACAAATCCGTGATTGTGTCGCCTAAATTTTCAACCTCGCCGCCTCAGTAGCCGTGTTGTGTTTTTTTGGTGCTGTTTTTTTTTCCTTTGGGGTGAACTACGTACAGGATGCCGATGGCTTACCCGGCTGCGTAACACAAAAATAAAAAAAATCAATTAATTTCGAAAATAGTTAGGAATTCAATATATTCGTACGAGCCACATTTATATTAATAAACGGTACTTGTCCATTTTCCGTGCCTCTAGCGCAGCTTCTACTCCGCATTAGGCAACATCCGCCTACAATCTCGACAAACCTCGTCTACTTCTGGGTTGTTTTTGGTTCCTGAAGTTTTTTTTCACATTCGAGTTGTGCCGCACACGACCTTCCTTTCGACATCGGCGCCGCTAGCGCCCACTAGTTCATTGTGTTCGCAATCCATCCACGATCTCACCGTTCTCATCACATCAGTGTGACCGGCCACCGCTCCGAACGAGAATGCCCACGGGAGACGACAAAAATCCGCGTCCGATCCCAGCCATCAGTTTGGACAGATCTCAATCCGCATCTCCGCGGACGCCTCTTTTGAAGCCTAAGGCGACCAGGGCCATTCCAAGGGCAAAGAGTGACGAATCCGTCAATACAATCCCCGGTCCTTCACATAGGCAGACTCGCTCCGTTGTGAAAATGGCTCAAAGTGCGGTCGAAGTGGCGCTGAAAAAATGCATCGCCACAACAGATCGAATTAGCCAATTTGAGGCTAAGATAAATACCCCGGGCGCCCCCGAAACGGAAAAATGCTCCCAATACATGTGCGAAGTCCATCGAGACCAAATTCGGGCACTCTGGGAGAAGGTGGAGAAGTGCTATGAGAGCTGCTCCGATTTGCTAGCCGTGTGCGACGACAATTCGGCCACCTCAACAGGGCTGAAATCGAAGTACAGCTACTGTTACTCCATATATTCGAGGTGTATTGCCCAGCTTCGGTGTATTGCCTCCCAATCCACTCAGGCTTCCGTCAATGTCCACACGCCCGCGTCTACAGGCTGCCGGTTACCTCCAGTGGATACCGAGGTCTTTGCGGGTGATTATCTTCGGTGGCCCCCCTTTAGAGACTTGTTTACTGCCATTTACATTCAAAACTCGCGGCTCACCCCCGGACACACGCCATTGTTTCTAAGGCTCCGCTTACCAATGAGGGGTTTGTCGCAGCGTGGCAAAGCCTCACAGACCGTTTTGAGAACCGGCGGCTATTGGTCAATAGCCAGTTGAAGATCCTTTTCAACCTTCATTCTATTTCTCAAGAGTCCGGGGTCGCGCTGAGGGAGCTGGAAGCCACCATTCAGAGTTGTCTGACAGCCCTAGAAATGAGGCTTGGGATTGTCTCCTGGTTTTTATGATTTCCTCGAAGCTCCCCAAGGTCACACTTTCTATGTGGGAGCAATCCGTACATAATAAGGCCGAAATTCCAACATGAAAGGAATTAGATAACTTCCTGACAGAGCGCCATCGCACTCTGGAGGCCATTGACGACGTCAGGCCTAGTGGCTCCGGGCAATCTCCGCCAAGGTCGGGACTTCCTACTGCCCCTACACGGAGGCTCAATTCGTACGAGACTCGTGCGGCTCCGGGCCAAAAGCGATGCTATCTCTGTTCGAGGGAAAACCTTCCTCTCCGCTTATGTCCGCGTTTCCTAGATATGAACGTGGACTGGCGCTACGACTGCATTAAGCAGTTATGCTTGAACTGTTTTGCCCGAGGGCACAAGCAGCAAGACTGCACGAGCGCCCATACCTGCTTCACATGCCACAGCCGACAACACACCCTCCTGCACCGCGGCAATCCGTTCGCTACCACTCCAAGTCTGCCTACTCCAGTCGGATGTGCAGGTGTGCTTCGCTTCCGGGTCAGGAGCCGTCCTACTGGGCACTGCCCTTATCAACGTGTGCCATTTGGGGTGCAGTTTCCAGGCACGAGCACTGATAGACTCAGGGTCCGAAGCGAAGTTCATAACTGAACGACTGTTCAACCTTGTCAAGCTCCTCTTCAAGACGATTCAAGCCCAAGTGTCCGGTCTTAATCAGACCATTTCCGCGCAGTCTACTAATTTGTGCCATTTCTCCATTCGGTCGCCGTCTAGACCAGGGTTACAATTAGAAACTGCGGCTTACGTTCTTCCGCAGTTGGCAGGAAATCTGCCATCATATCCGATTCCGCGGGATCGTTTCAAGGGGCTGCCCGACATTCCCCTGGCGGACCCCAACTTCTTTGAAAGCTCCCAAGTCGATGTGTTAATAGGAGCTGACATTCTTCCGTCCACTCTCCTCGGTATTACCAGGGCTAAAATCTGCGGGTCGCTTCTCGGTCAGGAAACCATTTTTGGATGGGTGCTGACAGGCCCATTATCTCCAGCCAACCCTCGCAGCGTGTCCGTTTTTTCCACACAAGTTGCCCGTAGCCTCGGTGACTCGCTGGATCAGCCCCTCACCAAATTTTGGGAGGTGGAGGATGTGCCCACAGATCAATTCGGAATCGGATTCAGTTTGCGAGCACAATTTTGTCCAGACGACGAGAAGAGACGAGTGTGGCAAGTACATTGTGACGCTCCCCTTACGCGACCCCGAGCAGAAGGGTTCCGAGCTATCGGCTTCACGGTCCTTTGCTCTGGCTCAGCCCCTGCGTAATGAGCAGCGCTTGAAGAGGGATCCGCCCCTTAAGGTCCGCTATGACTCGGTAATCCAGGAATACATCGACTTAGGCCACATGACCGAGGTCTCTCCCACGAGCAGTTCCGCTACCTACTATCTTCCACATCATGCCGTTTTCGAGCCCGAAAGCACGACCACCAAGGTGCGGGTAGCCTTTAATGCTTCGAGCACGTCCGCAAACGGGACTAGTCTGAACGACATTCTTTACGCGGGCCCGGTCTTACAATCAGACCTTACGAGTCAAATTCTAAAGTAGCGATACTTTAGGTTTGTCTTCAACGCCGACATCGAGAAGATGTATCGGCAAATTTGGGTAGACCCCAAGCATACTCCGCTCCAACTTATTTTGTTTTGCTATCCCGATGGGGAGATCCGCGACTACGAATTAAAAACGGTCACCTTTGGTGTCAATTGTGCCCCGTTCCTAGCGATCCGTGTCCTGCAACAGCTCGCTGACGACGACGTTCCAATGTCCCTGTCCATTGTGCTGTCTCGTAGCTCTGCCCGTAGTTCCAAATCGAACTTCACACCAATTCTGATAACGCTCTTTTGTTTCTTCATCATAGTTCCTCCAGTCATATTCAGTACGATGTCGCCACGTCCACGCAGCGCCCAGTCACTGGAGAGCAGATGTACTCGAGGTACACAGTCCTACCGATGCCGAGTCTGCAGTGGGATCCATTCTTTGAAGAAATGTCGGCGCTTTCTACGTCTCAAAGCCGAGAAGCGGATCCGGGAGGTTCTCGTGAATCGGTATTGCTCCAGCTGCCTGGCTCACGAGCCCTCCGACGGATCGTGCCGGCGTGGGGACTGCTGTAGAACGTGTGGTCAGGATCACCAATCGCTGCTGCACCGTGTGGAGAAGCCGCGGGCTCGGCGCCAGCCGTGTCAAGAGGAGCACCGGGCACGGAGCGCGGGAGACAGTACACGGAGTGTCTCAGCTGGCGCTCAGCCGTCGTCCGTCAACTCCCGGCGCGGTTCGGTTGCTTCTCGGCCTTTGTCCGCCACCTTCCGGCACTCACAAGCCGGTCCACGGCCATCGACTTCCCCGCGCTCGTCGGCAGCTCCTCAGCATTCTCCCGCCACTGGCCGGCAAGCTTCAGGTGCTCCACGGCCTCCGTCCGCTACTCATCGGGTGCCCGCGTCATCCGCGCCTAGGCAATTTTCCGCCTCTCGTCAAGGAACCCCGCAGGACGTGGCCGCTCCGCCAACCCTATCGTCGCTGCTGAATCGTCGTTCTGCCGACCGCGCTAGTGCGCATTGACACCTGGACCCGGATCTTCAACACGGGGGCCCTTATCGACCCGTGTACGCCCCCGAGCTGCATCGACGCATCGCTAGCGGCGGGTTTCCGTCTGCCCACTACCAGTGAGGGGAAAGAACAAGTTTGTTCGGCCACCGTGGGTTCCAAAACGGATGATAGCGTTCGGTTGGAGGTCGTTTTCAACATCGAGCTTCACGTGCGCGTTCGTACGCCGTCTCTAGAGCTGAGCGAGGCGGTGCGTGCCCACTTCCGAGGCGTGACATTGGCGGATGAGCGGTTCTATCTGCCAGCGACGATCTCCGTTGTCCTGGGCGCTGATATGTACCCGCGTATCATGCAGCCGGGCTTCCTGAAGATCCAGGACGGCCTGTCGGTGGCCCAGAGCACCGTTTTTGGATGGGGCGTGTCCGGAGCCTGTCACCAACCGTACCGACGAGGGAGCTGTTGCAATCCGAGTGATTGCAAGGGGGGCGGGATGTTATCAGTCAGTTGATGACAATCGTCATATTTTATTACTTCTATGAAAACGTGCACTGATTTTCAAAACTATAATTTATGGGTTTATGATTTCTGTGCCAGAATCCATACTGACTAAAAGGGTGAGGAGGAATTCTTATCACAGGAGACGACGGATAATGGGTTTTGGGGTGGGGGAAACCATGTTTTTACCACTAATGTGAAGCTTAATAGCCCATAAATTTGTGCCAGAACCAGCGAATACTATTTACTGCTACTCCCACGAAAAGGGACCAAGCAGTAGTCACACGCTGACCATACCACGCAGCAGTTCCCCGTCCCCAGGGACGCGAGGAAAATCAGAGGGCACAGTACGCACAAGTGCGCCCCAGTACGACGCCGGTATCTGTTCGATGTTGGCTGACAAAGTGACTAAATGGGGACTGTCCTTCGGCGGTACCTCGGACCCGCTCAGTTTCATAGAGCACATTTTAGAACGAGCGGATACCCACCGGTTTGACCGTGAGTATCTGTCACACGCTATCATAGTCCTCCTGACCGGCCGGGCGGAGAATTGGTTCCGAGCCAGTGATCTGCAAGGACGGACCTGGACCGAAGTTCGTCGGGAGTTCTTGGACTTCTTCCTACCGCACCGGTACTACCAACGCCTCGACCACGAAATTTGGTCACACTTTCAGAAAGTGAATGAGCCGTTCAAGGAGTACCTGGTAGACCTCCGCCTCCAGATGCGCCGCGTCGGATTCTCACCGGATCAGGAATTGGAACGGGTCTTTGAGAACATGCTGCCCGAATACCAGATGTTCACCCGACGCCAGGATTTTAAAACGCTGACGGAACTCACACACTAAATGGTTTCGGGGTGGGGGAAACCATGTTTTTATCACTAATGTGACAGCTTAATAGCCCATAAATCTGTGCCAGATCCAGCGAAATGTAACTTCTCTCACAGGCGCATCGGCAAGCCGCTTCCCAGGGGCTTCCACAAGCCACCGCACAGGCGCATCTACCAGCCGCCGCACAGCCGCATCCATCACCCGCCTCACAGGGACATCCATCGGTCACCTCACAGACGCATGCACCAGCCGCCGCACAGGCGCATCCATCACGCGCCTCACAGTCGCATCCATCGGTCACCTCACAGACGCATCCACAAGTCCCAGTCGCATCCACCAGCCGCACCACAGGTGCATCCATCGGTCACCTCACAGACGCACCAACCGCCTCACAGGCGCATCCGCAAGCCGCCGTCCAGGCGCATTCACAAGCCGCCTTCCAGGCGCATCCACAAGCCGCCTCCCAGACGATGCACAAGACCATCGCCGGTGGATGAATCCCAGTGGAGTTACATCACCGGATCCAGGAGCGCCTCCAGCTGCAAGGAGACCGGGACCTCCGCTTCCTGGTCGAGGTCGGGGAAACGAGGTACCGGGTCGAGGTAATGCGAGGCGGCCACCGGGTCAAGGCCCTCCCCCATCCCCGACGAAGGGATGGGGTGTGAGGTAACCCTCACGCGGCCTCGCCGCCCCTAGGTATAAAGATATATAGTTAAGAGTAGTCCGTAAGCTAGAATTTAGGTTATATTAAGGAATAGCTAAGGCCCACGGAGGGCACCCAGATTTAAGTTAGTTTAGACCCACGGAGGGCAATTAGACTTAAGTTAATTAAGACCTACGAAGGGCACTTGTACATACATAGCTTAGGCTTCCCCGCCAGTCAACATCACGCCCGCAACATCACACCCGTCAACATCACGCCCGTCAACATCACGCCCGCAACATCACACCCGTCAACATCACGCCAGCAGCATCACGTCTGCACATCGCCCCGCAACACCACGTCCGCAACATCACCACGCCTTGGGCATATCGGGCTCACAGCGCGACCACACAGGCGGAGCCAACATTATGCCGGCAGAGCAAACATTACACCGGCAGAGCCAACATTACACCGGCAGAGCCAACATTACACCGGCAGAGCCAACATAACACCGGCAGAGCCAACATAACACCGGCAGAGCCAAACAACGCACACGATCACATCACGTGACGCCGGCGCAACAAAACTAGAGAAAAGAGGACGACGACAGCTCGCACGAAGACAGCGAAAGGGCCGCTGCCGCGATCGGCGGCAGAGAAGGGCCTCGAGCAGCTCCCGCTGCCCGCCGATCAGGGAGTCGGTTTTGTGAGCTAAGCAAGAGAAGTCATAATCACGGACATGGAGGAGTAATACGGGTTAGCCGGCCAAGGGCCAATCCCAACTGTGGGATACCAGTGTTGCGCTGGGGTAGGTAAAACAACGTAGAAGTAAGTTAGACCTTAGGTAAGACTTTGTGAATAAAATGTTTGTAAAAATTACAAGAACTATTCGGTTTCTCCCGAAACCCAGTCGCTTTAAAACGGGTGGGAAAGCGGTCTCCGGCTGACGGAACCGCATTCCCCTCTATCTCCCATCCTGCTCCCTCCTTCCTCATAGCTTGGACACCGGCACCCGGTTGATCGGGCCGGACAACCAATTCCCGGGTGACGGGATCGGCCGCCCGCGCGAAAACCCCAACTCCCTCTTCGAAAAACCCACTTCAAATACACATCTCGCCTCCCTTTTCCTACCTGTCTCAGCATCTATAAATATTTCTGTAGAGGACCATGGGCTGGCTGATGTTTATATCCCGGCTCGTGATTAGCATCCTTACACAGTAACGGGTGTCTTATAGTCGCGGCACTAGACTTTAGAGTTTCTTGTTGTTTATATTGTGGTTGGAGGTGACTTGAAGGTTATTACAGATTTAATTAGCCATGTTATTATTTCTCGAAACGTTCAAATAATAAAAGCCTTTGACAATATACCAAGCCACCAGCTAAGCCCGTTTATTTGTGCGGGTTACTTTGCCTCCGCAGAGGGTTGAATATACAATAACCAAGTCCAGTAAGACAGATGTAGTTGGTTTACTGGTACTGATTTGTTTATCTAAGATATTTGACTCCCTTTGATCGGCATAATTGATCATGATGAAATGCCTATCCATCCCTAATTTTGTGACTGGTTATATCATTGCTGAAGCAATGGAATTTTCCCCTTCCTCGCCCTGGCCGAATTATAAACCACATACGACTTGTCAGTGGATGACCGTTAGGCCCTAACGATAATGTTTTCGGCCCAACTTCAACGGAAACATAACAATGCTTTTATGGACGTGTCATCCAAGTCATTAAGAATTTTCAAGAATACTTTGTATACTTGGCTATATAAATGATAATTATAAATTATAAATTTTTCTACAGTGGGCGTATTTATTGAAAAATGTGGTTAACGGTATTGGGTTCTTAAATAAGCTGTGTTACAAAATTTCAGAGGAAGTCGACTACCAGGACTATCAGAAGTTTGTAACTCTGTTAACTAATTTAAAATTAAATGTGGAAATCTATAAAATTTGTTCTGTAATACTAAGTTTGCTTAGTATGACTTGGAATTTATTTGTGGAATTCAAATTCTCTAACACTTACACAACAACAGTACCCTTTTCTCGCCTCATTCGCTTTTGAGCTTAATACTCCAATGCAGCTTTCCTCAGTGATTTTATTGCAATTCGGTAATATTGATTTTGGAAATTTGTTGATTATATTATACTCTTTTGCTCTACAATTAGAGGGTAAAAAAATCGATGGTTAACCTAGTCTAGGGCGTTGCACCTTTTTGGTTGTCAAGTCATGACAGTTCAAGTCATGTCAATTCATTGCAGCCATAATTGTACATAAAGTGAGGTATATAACAGTAAAGGCAAAGTGCTGCTCCATCGAGGCATAATGAATTTACTGGCAGTATTTCGGCCCTTGCACTTATTTCTAGGCCCAATTGAAGGCACCAAGCTGTTTAATAACGCTTGCAATGGGTCTGACATTTCAATAGGTAAATATATTATACTCTTTCTTGAAAGAAAGTATTTTAAACACGTTGTATTCAGCGCTTTCGCAGATTGTAAGAGGTCTGCAACCCCCGTCTCTAGCCGTTTTAGCTCTTCCCAGCTCCGTTTCAGCAGAAGGTGGATGTCAGAACGATCGCGACAGTTATGTGAATAATTTCCTTCAGAGGCTTCATCGCATTTACTACAAGTCGGTAATATTCAGCAACATGGAACTTTTTCTCCAGCACGTTGAAATCAGTCTGCAAGGCCTAAACGAGTGCGTCAGCCTGGTTCTAAACAGTCCAGAGGAGTTGTTGAATGACCTTTATAAGCGTCGCCTAGCCCATCGCCTCAGCTTGTTCATCTTTTTTTGGGGAGCACGGTGGCCACCTAGCTCGCGTGCCGTCAGTTTTACTGAGCCACTTAGAGCGGTTGTGGTTACCCGTCCTCGCCAGAGGGCCTTTCGTATATACTACAACCAAGCCCGACCCTGCAGAAACAGTCAGCTGCAGTTGGTAAACTGGTACGACGGGGATAACCTTGGTTTACAAAGGCTTCCTCTCCTACAAAAAGCAGTTTCCGTATACGCAAACTTTGAGGGTCGCGTTTTTCGGGTGCCAGTATTTCACGTAATGCAGAGGTTTTATTAACTGAAATTTAGGTGTCTAATAGCTAAATTTGCTTACAGTCGCCGCCGTGGTTTTGGGTCACATACTGCAATAGCAGCAACAAAAATGCAGAGAAGCCAAAGATCGTTGACGAAGCGGAGCTAAATGAGGTGCGAGTCACTGGTGGACGCGATCACCGACTACTCATTCTGCTATCTAAGCAAATGAACTTTCGTTTCAAGTACATCGAAGCACCTGGGCGAACACAGGGATCAATTAGGTCCGACTACGCTAGGGAGTCAAGCAACAGTTTTACCGGTGGTATTGGATTATTGCAAATTGGAGTGAGTGGTCGTGATCAAGTCTGAAACTCTTAAAATGCTTCTTGTTCTGTAGCAGAAGGCTGATTTTTTCTTGGGGGATGTCGGTCTTAGCTGGGAGCGCCGTAAAGCTGTCGAATTTTCCTTCTTCACCCTGGCCGACTCAGGAGCCTTTGCAACACATGCCGCACGACGCCTTAACGAGGCCGTGGCCATTATGCGCCCCTTTAGCCAAGACATTTGGCCATATCTGATTTTCACGTTAGTGTTTTCCGGACCTATTTTTTACGGCATTATAGCCATACCTTATATGTGGCGAAGACGCCCTGCCAGCCAAGACGTCGAGCATCTTGGAGAATTATCTGTCTATTTGACGTATATAAAGGAAATTACTTCGCCCGTGTTGAAGACTAAGTCAAAGACGACTCAGTCAGCCCAGAAGATGCCTAGTCAACTGTTTGAAAAGTGCATTTGGTTTACTTTACGGTTGTTTTTAAAGCAGTGTAAGTACAAAATAAATGCATTTTTTTTGGCAAAATGAATGTTCCTTAAATTCAAATTTTCCGTTGAATACTATTTATATAGTTGTTAGAAAAACGGACTTGGCCGATTTTTATGCTTAAGCTTATGGTAGGTCTTGAGGCCCATTTTTACACCCGTTAAAAGGGTGTAAAAGGGTATATTTTATTCGTTAAAAGGTATGGAACAGGAGAAGGAAGCGTTTCCGACCTCATGTGGTATATGTAATTTGGACTAAGTCGATTAAGTCCGTCTGTTTGTTCGTCCGTCTGTCTGTCTTACCATCAGTCCGATACCTACACAGCGAAAGCTGATTTCAGAGTCCTGCCGCGCCCAATCTATCGCTCTCAAATCCCGAAAAACTAAAATCGCGGAGAACTCAAGAACTAACAATGCAAAAAAATTTGGGATAAGGCATGTGTAATCTTGAAATGACATCGCCTTTTAGAGTACTTTATTATACGGCCACCCACTAAACTCGAAAACCAGTTTCCGGTTTTTGAAAGTAACTTAGATCTTGGTAAATTATGTTTTCGTTTGACCTTGTATAACATTTTTACCTGTCCATTTACGTCATTTCGTGATTTATTTACAAGGACTCAAAAAGTGGTAAAATATTTTTTCTGAAAAAAATGTGGCGCTGTCAGTTTCGGAAATTCGCAAAATTATCATTTAACAAGAAGAATCTCTTTGGTCGAGTGCCGGAACTATAACATACCCGTTACTTTTTTAAACATTTTTAAAATATTCATTTGGTAGTGGAAATTCCCAAAGCGCCACCTATTGTCAAAGAAAGCATGTTGAGAAACTGATGGTGACGTCACTGCCCATGTGCGACCATGTTATAACCTAAATTCCTTCATAAATAGCGAAATAATCCTAACAGAAATAAGTTATACAAGGTTAAACGAAGGCAATTATAATAATATTGTAGACGCCCAGCTTTCCGCAGTTTGTGGGCGTTAAAGTGGCGTGGCCGGATGAAAAATCGTACCAAGTTGCAGTGGCATCTCGTAAATATGTATTCTTAAGCCTAGCTTTCAAGCTCTTATACGTCCCGAGATGTTTGCATTTTGTGGTTAAACGAGCTTTGTGGGCATTAGGGTGGGCGTGACTAGTTGAAAAAAAACAATTAGCATTTGGGGCATCATTAAAACCTACTTGTTTAATCCGAACTTTCTATCACTTATACTTACCGAGATATCAGATTTTCTAGAATATGCGAAAACCTTCTTTTGAGCTTGGTGGGCGTATGGGTGGTACACCCATAATACATAATACTAATAATAATACTACAACTATAAGATGCGCTGGCATCTAAAGATTGTGCATACTTTCTAGCTCTTATAGTACCTGAGATTTCAGTAAATTTAGTTTTTCGCAATTTGAGGGCGTTAGATAGAGTGGGCGACGGAGGATGCTGAAATAAACTTGCGCTGCGTGTGGGCTTTGTATCTCTACTAGTTCCTGAGATCTCAGCGTTCATAAGGACAGACGGACATGGCTCAATCGTTTTTGCTATACTTTTTAGGATCGGAAACGCTTCCTTCTACCTGTTACATTCTTTTCAACGAACCTAGTATACCCTTTTACTCTACGAGTAGCCATGTATGTCCGCTATAGACTTGGAAACGGCTGGAACGATTTTGATGAAATTTTTTGTAAGTGTTTAAGGGGGCTCCGGGCATGCTTAGAAATAATACAAGAGGAAAATTAGTCAAAATTTAAATTAAGAAAATTAATTAAAAATTTGGAAAATTAAGTATAGTTGGCAGCTCTGATTATTTACAGATGGCAGCTCTAGCTCTTAACTGTAGAGGGATTATGTGGCAACTTTCCATAAATTAAACTGGCAGCACTTTTTTAAACAGATTAAACAGGTTTTTATACTTTTCACCAATCGAATTTTATAGACCGTTTGAGTGTTCTTATTTAATATGTAGAATTCAATTCCGAATATAGACGAAAACAAAAGGAAACGCAATAGTCGAGTGCCGCGACTATAAGATACCCGTTAATGGTTTACACAATTTTAAGTTATTATTTCTCCTAGTGGAAATGGACAAAGCGCTACCTTTTGTCAAAAAAACATGCTTTCTAACTAATGGTGACGTCACTGCTATGCCTACATTTCTTCATAATTTATTTGATTTTTTTGTCTGCAGTTTTTTTTGCGAAGTCAGTCTGATAAGTACTTAGCCTCGCCGCCCGATAGCATCACTATCGCAAGAGAAATTTACTATCGTGTAGAACATTCTCGTAGTCGGCTACGGTCTGTGATTCGATTCTTGTTTTTGGAAGGGAAAGCTGTGTACGGTGACTCTTCTCCTTCGATGGCGACCATAAATATTTGTTTAACGAGTTTCAACGTCGCACATCGGTTTTTGAAGAGCCACGCCCAGGTGCCCCGAAAACGGCTACCACGGAGGATATCGTGACAAAAATCCACGATCTCATATTGGCAGACCGCCGTGGGAAAAAAAGCGAGGTAGCTGAGACAGTAGGTATTTCAAAAGACAGCGTGGGTGATATCCTGCATGTAATTTTTGGAAGGAGAAAGCTGTCGGCGCGATGGATGCCTCGTTTGCCCTCTCCGGACAAAAAACGCAACCGTGAGACCACTTCAGAGCAGTGTTTGTCGCTGTTTCAGCGCAATCAAAAGGAGTTTCTGAGTCGTTTTGTGACCGTCGACCAAAGAGCAGTAGAAACAGTGGACTTCACCCGGCGAACCTGCTATGAAGAAGGCAAGGACTGGCCCATCGACCGTAAAGGTGATGGCCACCGTTTTTTGGGATTCACAAGGTGTGATCACCGTCGACTACCTGTAGAAGGGCAAAATGGTCACAGGGCTGTACTATCCCGAATTATTGGGCCGATTCGCCGCCGAATTGCAGAAAATACGGCCCTATTTGGCGAAAAAAAATGAGGTATTCCATTATGACAGCACACGAGTTCACACTTCTTCCCTTGCCACGGCCCCATCCACCATATTCTCCAGATTAGGCCCCTTTTTACTTCATTTTGTTTCTAAACTTGAAAAAGTCACTCACACTGGGTAGAAATTTGAGTCGAATGAGTCGTCACAGAGGCCTATCGTGCAGACCTCGAGAAAACGTATTTTTCAGACGGCTTCAAAAAGTTGGAACATCGCTTGGTCAAGTGTATCGAGCTAAAGGAAATTATGTTAAGAAAAAAATCGCCACTTTTCCAAAATTTTCGTTTATGTTTTGTAGGCTAAGTACTTATCGGACCACCCTAAAATTTATCGAATCTTTTCTTTTTGAGACTAACGACAAGTGTTCAAATCTTAGAATGAGTGTAATTAGTTTAAATTAAGTTTTGATTTAAATTAAGTTGATTAAGCTTTCCACAGTGGATATAATATGCAGCAAATAGGATAATTGAGATCAATTAAACTAATCTTCTAAGGCTATGCGTAGAAGATAGTTAGCTGTATTAATATGCCCAGAAGCCCGACAGTTGTTATCAGATTATAAGGCGGTGAAATAGGGTTAGAGTGTTGTGCAGCTAGTAACAGCAGCTTGTTCTTCAACTGAGCTGTCAATTTCTTCTATTTGGTACATGTGTGGGAAGCTATCAATATGGGTACTTACGCACTTTCTGTATTTAAGACAATCGGTTTTTCGGGAGTTGGATGATCGTACAGATAAAGTAAAATTTGCGAGTGATCCGATAACAGAAATCAAGCTTGTTTCTTGGTGTAATTATAGCGTTGTACAGCGATCTTCCATTGGGGTTGTCGACTCGAGAGCCCCAGTGGATGTGTTTTGCATTGTACATCAATTGCAGGTCGTAATAGGTCAAAGAACTGTACAAAGTCATCTTCGGAAATGGAAAAGCGTAGAGGGAAGTATTAAGCGGATAAGTTTAAGAAACCGCTTTTGATATCGATGTGTATTGGTGTAGCTTGTATATAGGTACGTTTCTTGATCAGTATGCCAGTACCACCATGAGCCTTGCCATCAGGATGGTTTGTTTTATAAAACGTATAGCCATTAAGGTGAAAACAGTTTTTGTTTGTTAGGTGAGTCTCTGATTAAGGAGAAAATAGTTTTTGTTTGTTAGGTGAGTCTCTGATATAACCATGGCGTCAATGTCATACTGATCTAGGAACTGCGTTTTTGCTGTGAAATGCAGTTCACATTCAAGAAACATATTTTTAAGGAAACCATCTAACTTCTTTCAATTATATTAATAGCTTTAACAGGAGATTTTGAAAGCGCATAAGTTCCAGCAGCGTTTGCTGTATTGCTACCATTGTGTTGGGTATAGTTGCCAGCATTGCTTCTATACCGTTAAGCAATTATGTGTTTGCAGTTGTATGTTGGGCAGTAGCCGCACTGTATCAGCAGTGGTTTCCTGACTTGTCAGCTTAGTTGTTGAGGCATCATTGTTATAACTTAACGCCTGTGCAAATTATGTATATGGATAATTGTTTCGGGTTACAGGTTTTTGAGATGCAATTATATGTAGGCCTTGTCAACTTTTTTTGATGATACCCCTTTTTATTGACTTTACATAGAACTTGTTTGATTAGGTATTTTTTAAACAATTCAGCACAGGGAATCGGACCGTCGCCGTATGCAGACGTGTATTTTTATTGTGCTCCGTGGGAAAAAAAATAAAGTATTCAATAATATCCAAAAAAGTGCAGTGACTGGTTTCGTAAACCAAAACAACGCAAAAAAACGCTTTCAGCGATGAAAATCGCTTATGTCTATATTGATTAATTAATTAATTAATATAAAACAAAACACTAAATCTAACAAACTCAACCTCGATCGCAATGAGTTCAAACGACGTTCGCACACAACGTCAACGCGAGCCAGACGAGAGACGGCTCTCAGTACAAAGAAACAACGCTTACTTCTCTTTCAAAGCAACCGAAAGTAATGAAAGCTCTTCCCAAACACGGTCAATCACCCAAAACTTGACCGAATTCTTTAACGTAGAGAACGAGAGAGCGCGTTCTTGCTCTCCCTCTGCAGCCAAAGAGCGCAGCAACTAGCACCGCAATTTCTTTGACAACGTCAACCATAACAACAACAACAACCGCAACAGTAACGACAGCGCGATTAACGACGTCATCAGCTAGCAGCGAAAACATTAATACTTCTGCTGCTGCGCTACCCGAAAAAGAGAACAAAAACAAGAGGAAACGCTATAGTCGAGTGCCGCGACCATAAGATACCCGTTACTGTTTTACAAAATTTTAAAATATTATTTTGCTAGTGGAAATTCACAAGGCGCCACCTATTGTCAGAGGAAGTATGTTGAGTATGCTTATAGTGACGTCACTGCCCATGTGAGGCCTTATAACTTAATTTCTTTATAAATAGCGAAATAATGTTGCGATTTGTAAAATCTTTGGTAAATCGATAGGTATTAACAGAAATAAGTTACACAAGGTCAAACGGAGGCATTCATAATAATATTATAGACGCCACAGTTTTCCGCGGCTTGTGGACGTCAGAGTATGCGTGGCCGGATGCAACTTCGTGGAAAGTTGCAAAGGCATCACCTAAATACGTGATCCTAAACAAAATTATGTAGCTCTTAAAGTTTTCGATATTTTTGAATTTTTGGTTTTTCGGGTTTTGTGGGCGTTAGAGTGGGCGTGGCTTGATCGGAGGAAACCAATTCACATTGGGAGCATCATAGAAACCTACATGCTTAATCCGAACTTTCTATCTTTTATAGTTACCGAGATATCAGCTTTTCTAGAAAATCCGAAAACCGTCTTTTGAGCCTTGTGGGCGTATGGGTAGGTGTGGCTGGATAGTAGTATCACTATAAGATGCGCTGCCATCTAAAGATTATATTTTCTGAATTTCAACTTTCTAACTGCAATAGTTCCTGAGATTTCAGCAATTTTAGTTTTTTGCGATTTGTGGGCGTTAGAAAGGGCGTGGCAGGATGCTGTAATAAACTTGCGCTGTCCCGGGACCTCAAGAATCTTCATGCTTAATCTCAACTTTGTATCTGCTATAGTTCCTGAGATCTCAGCGTTCATACGGACGGACGGACGGACGGACGGACAGACGGACATGGCTCAATCGACTTCGCTTTTGATCGTGATCAAGAATATATATACTTTATAGGGTCGCAAAAGCTTCCTTCTATCTGTTACATACTTTTCAACGAATCTAGTATACCCTTTTACTCTACGAGTAACGGGTATAATAAAGAAAATATTAAGCCGGCTGTGCAGACTGGTATGGATCGCTACATCCAAATCAAAAGGAAGCTAAGCCCCCTAAACTCGCAACGCAAAGTAACCCGCGGCAATGCTAACATAGCTGCAAAAGAAACGCCCTCTAACTCAAACCGATTTAAAATCTTGGCAGACTATGAGGATGATGCCGAATCCACTGAAGTCGAAAAAAGGAAGACTATGCCCCCGCCAATTTACATACGAGAAAAAAGTTCCAACGTTCTTGTCAACAAAATTATAGAGCTTATTAGCAAGGACAGTTTTCACATAATACCACTCGTAAAGGGCAACATCCAGGAAACAAAAGATCAAACAAAGTCTGAAGATAATTACAGAGTATTATCAAAATATCTCACCGACAAAAAAAAACTTTTATACGTATCAGCTAAAAAGCAGCAAGGGCCTGCAAGTCGTACTTTAGGGCATAGAGTCCGAAGTATCGCCTGCAGAGATAACAAAGGCGCTACAAAAGAAGGGATTTAGCGCTAGGACAGTCTTCGATATCCTTAACAGGAATAGAAAGCCGCTGCCACTCTTTAAGGTTGAGCTCGAACCAGAAATTAAGACCCCTAAAGAAATACGAAGTGCACCCTATATACAATCTTCAGTTCCTGCTGCACCGCAGAATTACTGTTAAGGAGCCGCACAAACGCAATGGCCCGGTACAATGTGCGAACTGCCAAGAATTTGGCCATACAAGGTCTTACTGTAAACTGCGCCCGGTGTGTGTAGTTTGTGGTGAGCTTCATCACTCCGCACACTGCCCAGCGAGCAAAGATGACCACATCTCAAAAAGGTGCGCCACCTGTGGTGGAAATCACACTGCTAACTAAAGAGGTTGCCCAGTTTATAAGGACCTGAAAAGTCGAATCCACCAATTACGGCCCGCACCCAAAATAAACAGTTGATAGCCTCCAGGTCAAACCCTGAAGTCTTCTTCTCGACTGCAGCCAGATCCTCACTAGGACCCATAATCTCTGCCAAAAATGTTATATACGAAAGTGCTTTAAAATCAGGACTGTCTATCCCAGCCTCAAAAAGCTCATTGCCGCAATCAGCATACCAAGAACCGAACACGGCTCTGCAGCATCAACCGCCAGAGCAGCCAAAAAGTACCTTTGAAGCTATGATATGCAGTCTACAACAAAGCCTTACGGAGTTTATGTCGTTTATGCGTACAACAATGGCAGATCTGAAACCAAAATCTATTAATACAAATGCTGGATTCACAACAATCCAAATAATGACTTCCCTACGAATATCGACGTGGAACGCTAACGGCGTTTCGCAGCATAAACTCGAGTTAGCGCAATTCCTACTAGACAATAAAATCGACGTAATGCTGCTCTCAGAAACACATCTTACAAACAGATAAAATTTTCAACTACGAGGATATTCATTCTATGGAACAAACCATCCAGATGGTAAAGCACACGGCGGCACTGGAATTTTAATCAGGAGCCGTATTAAGCACCATTATCATACGAAATTTGCTAAAAACTACCTACAGGCCACATCCATAAATATACACCTAAATACTGGCAAGCAATTAATTCTAGCCGCCGTATACTAGCCCCCCACGCTTCACAATAGCCGAAGATGAGTTTATGCAATTTTTCAACTCACTCGGAAACCACTTTATAGCAGCAGGAGACTACATTGCCAAGCACACACGCTGGGGATCTTGTCTCGTGACTCCAAAAGGAAAGCAGCTCTATAATGCAATTATCAAAGCCAAGAACAAGCTCGACTATGTTTCTTCTGGCACACCAACATACTGGCCGGCAGACCCAAAGAAACTTCCCGATTTAATAGATTTTGCGATTACCAAAAACATTCCTAATAACATGATAAGCGCCGAATGCCTTTCGGATCTTTCATCTGATCACTCGCCTGTCCTTTTTACTCTACTCCGACATCCAGGAACATGGGATCAACCATTAAAACTGACCTCACATAAAACCAATTGGGTTAAGTACAGGAAGTATATTAGCTCACACATTGAGCTAAATCCTCACCTCAGCGCTGAAGCCAGCGTAGACAGTTTTGTTAATTCACTGGAATCTGTACTCGTCTCTGCAGCTCGAGTTTCAACACCTCATACTACAAACACACATTGCAATCAAAAGAAGTCAAATCTACAAATCGAACAGCTCGTCCTCGAAAAGCGTCGCTTACGTCGAGCATGGCAATTTCACAGATCGCCATCTGCTAAGCAAAGCTTAAAACCTCACGTCAACTTGCTCAAGCTCTACAGCAAGAAGAAACATATGTCCACCGCCGCTACATTGAGCAATTGTCAACTAATAGTACAAAACACTCACTATAAAGAGCTCACCCAACTCTGAGCTCACCGAAAGAAACCGTGATGCCTATTAGAAATCCCACGGGCGGCTGGGCGCGCAGTGACGCAGACCGAGCCAGCACGTTTGCCAACCACCTTAAAAATGTTTTCCAACCAAATCCTGCCACTAATGCGTTTACCTTGCCGACTCTATCATATGAGCCCCAGCCTCAACATGAGCCAAATGAGTTTCGGCCAAACGAAATCGTAAGCATCATCAAAAGACAACTGAATCGGAAGAAATCCCCGGGCTGCGACCTCATAACTCCCAAAATAATCATTGAGCTCCCATACTGCGCCGTTTGCACTCTCACCCAGCTTTTTAATGCCATCGCAAAACTTGGCCACTTTCCAGTGAGATGGAAAAAGTCAATTATAATAATGATAGCAAAGCCGGGTAAAGACCACACTATCCCCACGTCATATCTCGTAGACCTATAAACCTACTCTCTTGCCTATCCAAACTCTTTGAAAAATGCCTGTTTAATGCACAAAGCGTCTTTTGTGCTGCATAAGATATCAGGTTGGGGGGTGCATAAACTAATTGCAATCTAAAAACTCAGGCGAGAAAAAGGCAACTGCCTTTTATTAGCAGCGGCAAAATAACATAATGTTCTAACAGAGTAATTTACAGAGATTGGTTAATACATGTTAATGAGCTTTGTTTACATTTGTATAGGCAAAGAGAAACAGTATGTAAGACGAAAAATATTGTGAGTTTGACCGAACATCCCGGCCGCCTTGAAAGTATCATCTTTCAACAAGATTGAGATTCCGTGGGTAATACTGCCAGCTTATGCACTGGTCGGCAGCACACCCCAGTGCTGGTTCGAATGTGGGCCACTCGAACTAGCCCATCCTTTCCGGGAACAACGGTCTCGACGCGCCCGATCTTCCATCGCTGAGGAGGCAGATTGTCGTCGTGGATGATGACCATGGTGTTAGCCCTGATGTTGGCCGATGGTGTTGTCCATTTGGTGCGCGAGCGTAGTTCCTGTAGGTACTCAAGCGACCACCTTCGCCAAAACTGTTGTTTGCTCGCGGTCACGGCGTCGAATCGTTCCAGGCTGGACGCATGTGTTGATGACACAGTCCGTTCTGGAAGGGCACGAAGAGATTTCCCCACCAGGAAGTGGCCCGGAGTAAGTGCCCCAAAGTCGTTGGGATCTGGAGACAGCGGAGACAATGGGCGCGAGTTGAGAATCGCTTCGACTTCAGTGGTTATGGTGCAGAGCTCCTCGAAGGTGAATCTTGAATTCATCAGTGTTCTGTAGTGTAGACTCTTGGCGCTTTTTACCGCCGCCTCCCAAAGGCCTCCAAAGTGAGCAGCTCTAGGAGGGATGAAATGGAAAGTTATGAAATCAGTTGACAAATAAGACGAAAGGACTTCTTGCGTGGCTTTGTCTTGAAGGAACGCTCGTAGCTTGAAGATGGTTGGCAGCTCCGACGAAATTGGTTCCGTTGTCGCAGAAGATGTTGGTTGGAATTGACCGTCTGGCGATCATCCGTTTAAGTGCTGCAAGAAATGCCTTGGTTGACAAATCCGAGACGACTTCTATATGGACGGCCTTGGATGCCAAACAAATGAAGACGGCGAGGTAGGACTTTGTTGGACCCTTTCCTCTAATGCGAAGATATGTGTTAAACGGTCCGCAGAAGTCGACGCCACACCTTTGGAACGGCTGTTGCGGTAGCACTTGTTCTAGTGGTAGCGATCCCATGAGTTGGTTCTCCAGTTTGGGTCTGAACCGAACGCAGGCGATACAGGAACGCACCACTCGACGAGCCAGGTCCCTGGCGTTGATGATCCAGTATTCCAGACGGATTAGCGCGACTAGAGCTTTCGGGCCTGCGTGACAATTCCTCAGATGCAAGTGTCGTACATAGGCATAGGCAGTAGCATCGGATGCCTTTCAGATTCAGGGATGTCGGCGTTCTGTAATCGTCCTCCAACCCTTATAAGAGCATGTCCTGATGAGCTGTCGAGAAAAGGCGTTAAATACTTTAGGTGACTTGTAAGCGGCTTAGCTTTCTGCAGCGAGTGAAAATCTTCAAGGAACGACTGTTGCTGAATATTGTAGACGATGCTGAACAATGCGCGGCGAAGTTCTTCCGATGTAAGCGATGGATTGACAATTTTGACTCCTCTTGATAAGTTGGCGAAGCGAAAGACGTATGCGATGGTTCGAATGCAGCGAGTGTATGAGCTGATGTGAGTCAGCTGTTGGAGAACATGATTGCTGATCACAGCCGTGGTGAATGTGCTCCTTCGTTGCTCTGCTTTGACAATAGTTGGATCGATATCGATGATTTGCGGAGTGGTTGGCCACTGGGACGATGGTTGGGTCAAGAACTGTGGACCTGTGAACCACAGCGATGCTGCCAGCTCAGTTGTAGCAGCTCCGCGCGAAACTATGTCCGCCGGATTGCTCTCACCTGGTACAAATTTCCACTGGCCATCTGCGGTCCATTCTTGAATTTCGGAGATTCGGTTTCCAACGAATGCTGACAGTGTGACTGAGTGCTGTTTTAGCCAGTGAAGCACAATCTGCGAGTCCGTCCAGAAATAGACCTAGAATTTTCTGTCCGCTAATAGAGGCTTCAATTTCGCATACAGTTGGCCCAGCAAATGCGCTCCACACAATTCCAGTTTTGGAAGGGATTTTTTCTTCACAGGAGCCACTCTCGATTTGCCAGTCAATAGCTGCACTGCGACATCTCCCGTCGGCGTTTCCGAGCGTAGATACACGCAGCAGTCGTAAGCCCTGATTGATGCGTCACAAAATCCATGAAGTTGAAGTGATCGCATCTTGTGTTGGAGGCAATAGCGGGGAATCAATAAAATTGAGACTGTTTGGAATGATTCTAGGCATTTGATCCAGGCCGTGTGTATGTTTTCTGGAACGCTCTCGTCCCATAGCAGGCCAGCGAGCCAAAGTTCTTGCAGAAGTATTTTTGCGACAACAACAAGCGGTGAGAGCAAACCAAGCGGGTCGAACAAGGCGGATGCGGTGGACAAAATACTTCTTTTGGTGATACGCGTTGCGTGGTTCCTTGGTATGAACTTGAAGAACAGTGTATCCTTGTGCTGGTTCCAGTTCACTCCAAGAGCGCTGGTTAGTCCATCGCCACAGGAACTGAGCTTCTTGGATGCATGATCTTCCATGAATCCAACGTAGTTGGAATGCCATTTGGTGAGTGGGAAATGCCCTCGACGAAGAATTTCTGTGACTTGATCCTTGATAATGCGAAGCGTCTCTAAGTCGTCTGCACCCGTGAGTAGGTCATCAACATAGAAAGACGACTTTATGATAGCGGCGCCGATTGGACAGTCAGCTTGATGAACATCAACGAGGTGGTTGAGGCTACGTGTTCCCAAAAATGGGGCGGCTGCAGTGCCGTAGGTTACCGTATTCAATTGATACGTGCGCAGCGTGTCTTCTGGAAATGCTCTCCAAAGAATGTACTGGTATTTGCGATCAATAATGTCGAGATTTACTTGCCTATACATCTTGGTCACATCTGCAGTGATGGCGTAACGATGAAGCCTGAACTTTAGAAGCTGCAGGTACAAGTCCTCCTGGAGTGTTGGGCCAACGCATAGCAAGTCGTTGAGTGATAATTGATTTGACGTCCGGCAAGAGGCGTCAAACACCACCCTAAGCTTAGTAGACTCACTGCTGGGTTTGAGGACGCAGTGATGCGGGATGTATTAGTGCGGCTCGTGCAGTTTAGGATGAATAACTGGGGACATGTGCCCCAATTTCTCATACTCCTCCATGAAGTCGCAGTATTGTTGACGAAGTGCTGGAGATTTCGATAAGCGGCGTTCCATGCTTAGGAACCGACGGCGAGCGATATCAAATGAGTCTCCCAACCGAGTTGGGTCAGCCTTGAATGGCAGTTTGACGACAATCCTACCAGTGCTGTTGAGACAAGTGGTCTTCTCGTACTGTTCCTCGCAAATAGCACGCTCCGGCTTCTGCAGAGGTGGCGAGTCGACTGCTTCCAGTTCCCACAGACGTTTGAGGTTGACATCAATTGAACTTGCGTTTAAAGCCATGCAAGTGGAAACTTCTATTGGCGCGGTTTGCTGCAGTCGGCCGGTTACGACCCAGCCAAACTGAGTTTTCTGCAGCAGCGGGCCTTGAGGTCCCAGCCTTATTTTCCCTACAGTTAAGGCGTCGAAGAAAGCTTCGGTTCCCAGTAGCAGATCGACGTGGCGTGATTGGTAGAATCTTTCATCAGCGAGCGGCGTATTTTCTGGCAGCTTCCAAGTCGAAACGTCGATGGCCAGATCGGGCTGGTATGAGATTTGTGGAATAATACAGAGATCTGCGGAGAGTACGAAGGATGAAATGCGAGATTTGACAGATGCAGTTGTGCAATATTTAATATCTGTTTGCGAATAGCCGATGCTTCGAATTTGGACTGCATGGGTTTCCCTCCGTAAGAGAAGCCGTTGTGCGAAGTCTTCCGTCACGAAGTTCACTTGAGAGCAGGAGTCGAGAAGAGCTCTTCCAGGCCAGTAGGTTCCAAACGCATCCTTGACGAGAGCCATAGCAGTGGCAAGCAACACCTGAGACTTCTGGCCAGAATGCGAGTGCGAGTGTGTTGCAGCTTCCAATGGCGGTACGGTTGGATACGGTTGGTGCGAGCGAGATGAATCTAGCGAATGGTCGTTGTGCAACAGGGTATGATGTGCCTTGTTGCAGGTGCGACAGCGATTTCTCGATGGGCAGCTCGACAGTTGGTGACCTCTACACAGACAGTTTAAACACAGACGGTGTGTTTTAACGACATCAAATCGCGCGGTTGGATTAAGGTCCTTAAACTTGTCACATCCGAGCAATTTGTGTGAGGGTGCGAGGCAGTATACACATGGTGCGTTGGTCAGCGAAAACGACGAATTGTGAGATCTTGCGGGGGGACGAGTCGGTCTTGGCCGCTCCGATCCATGGGATTGCTCGTCAGACAGAAGAAACTGGCAGTGGCGCTCAAGTATCTGCGTGCATTGGCTCCAGGATGGCAGAGTGAGATAATCCAGTGATTCGTTCCATTTTGTTTTGGTCTGCTGATCGCACTTCTCCATGACCACGTAAATGAGCATCGCCTCAGAAATTTGAGCGTCCGAGCCTAGCGATGAAAGGGCACTATATAACGCGGATGCGTTGTCGATTAGGCTGCGGAGCTGTTGAGCACTTGCCGCAGCAGCCGGCGGCAGTTTAAAAATCGAGGCTAACGTTTCGACAAAGATTAGGGCAGGCTTGTCATACCGGTCTTTCAGCCGTTCCAGCGCCTTCGCATAATTTTCTCCAGTGACCGGGAAGGCTACGACAGCTTCCAGTGCAGGTCCCTTTAAACAATTACGGAGATGATTAAATTTGTCTATATTAGATATTTGCTCACGATTGACCAGTGGCAGAAACGACGAGATGAAGTTCTTGTAATCCTTATGATTTCCATCAAAGCTAGGTAGTGCCAATCTTGGCAGTCGAGACGGCGCGCTGTAGCTTGGTGCAGAGATGTGGTCGAAAACTGTGTTGTGCAGATCCTCTCCAAGAAGTTGCTGAATTGCCATTTTTGTAGTTATGTAACTGTCCTCCAGGTCTGCACGTCCACTATCTGTGGATTCCATGGTCTCAATTTCTGATTGTACCGAAAGGGCTTGCTTAAAATATGACTCTAAGATTCCCAAACGGCACTGAAGTTCAGCCGGCGATTTCTGCTCTTCTTCTTCCTTGACATCGACCATTCCTCTTATGCGCGTAATGTTGCGCTTAATATTCGAGCGTTGCCGTTTGAGAGTCTCCAATATAGTCGTTTCCATTGCTGCGACGAAGAATGCGAATGCGAGAACGAGAGTAAAGTTGCGGCAAAAACAACGCGGAGCGACGAATGTGGCAATGCCGTGAAGTTAGTTCAAAGCGAAAGCGACTAGAACTCAAAAACTGTACCAGCGACTGCAGTTGGCGATGTAAACAAAACAACAACACTTTGCTGGCGGAATAACGGAGCAAAGGAGAATGAGCGATCGACGCCGAGCTCATAGAGCGGGCGGGCACACACACACAAGCGAAGAGATGTGCGAAGAAGAGCGCGAATAGTATCCGTTATATAATTCCGTTATAACTGCCTTTTATTAGCAGCGGCAAAATAACATAATGTTCTAACAGAGTAATTTACAGAGATTGGTTAATACATGTTAATGAGCTTTGTTTACATTTGTATAGGCAAAGAGAAACAGTATGTAAGACGAAAAATATTGTGAGTTTGACCGAACAATGCCTAATGACTCGGATAAACACCTACCTGAGAATCCAGGAAGGAATCCCGATACACCAATTTGGGTTTCGTGAAAAACATGGAACAATTGAGCAGGTCAACCGGATAACATCAGAAATTCGAAACGCTTTCGAAAAACGAGAGTACTGTACTGCCATATTTTTAGATGTCTCTCAAGCATTTGATAGAGTCTGGCTAGAAGGTCTAATGTACAAGATCAAGACAATGCTCCCCTACAGCACTCACAAGATTTTAGAGTCTTACCTTCACGACAGAAAAGTTGTTGTGAGGTGCAACACTGCTATATCTGATGATTACACTGTTGGAGCTGGAGTTCCTCAAGGTAGCGTGCTAGGACCAACACTATATGTCCTCTACACAGCAGACATCCCGACAAGCACACGTCTAACAACATCTACGTTTGCCGATGACACAGCTATTCTTAGCCGTTCTAAATGCCCGAATCAAGCAACTGCGCAGATAGCTCGTCATATGGTCGATGTTGAAAAATGGCTATCAGATTGGCGAATTAAAGTAAACAAACTAAAATTCAAACACGTTACTTTCACTCTGAACAGGCAAAACTGCCCGCCGATTACGTTAAACAACACTCTACTCCCACAAGCAAACGAAGTAACTTACCTAGTAGTACATCTCGACAGAAGACTCACATGGCGCCGGCACATTGAAGCCAAAAGAACACACCTAAAAGCCAGCAGCCTTCATTGGCTTATCAACGCCCGGTCACCTCTTAGCCTTGAATATAAAATCATGCTGTACAACTCGGTACTTAAACCTATATGGATGTACGGCTCCCAGTTATGGGGGAACGCCAGCAATAGCAACATTGACATTGTTCAGAGTGTTCAGTCGAAGATCCTGAGAACAATCACCGGGGCACCGTGGTACGTTCGCAACGAAAACATACACCGCGACTTAAACATTCAACCAGTCAAAGAAGTGATCGCAGAACAAAAGGTAAAGTACTTCACCAAGCTATCGGTGCACCCTAACCACCTGGCGAGAGGTCTAACAAGGTTGAGCAACCAATCACGCCTTCGTCGCAATGACCTACCCACCCAGCGACCGACTGAGGGACGCGCAACCAGAATGCAGTCTTAGTATACTGTTAGTTAAATTTTAATGTTAAGATTCGTCAACTTATTGTTAGTCTCAAAATTAAGAGTAGATTCAATAAATAACAGCAAAGCTATAATAAAAAAAAATTCAGCACAGTTTGTCTGACGTACAAAAATTGGTTGTGGCCTTTGTTGCTTGGTCTTAGGTTTTTGATCGGTATTGTCATCATCTTTTGGATCCCATTTCGATCAATTCCTATTTGTATTAATAATCTGTTAACATTTTTTGTATTTCTGGGTTAGGTAGGGGCTAGCTTGTCCGTAAGGGCTGGCGAAACAGAAACTACAATTGATGTGGTTGTTGTGGGGGTTGTTGACGTCGTTAGTATCGAAGTCACCATTTTAAGAGAAGGCATTGTGCTGGTCATTGTTGTAATCAGCAGAACAATTGTTATGTTGTAGGGGTCGGAGGACGGGTATTGAGCACTCCACGGCTGTTTTTGTGATGTGCATGGTTTAGACATAATAAGCCGAGACAGAGCGAGCGTGCTCTCTCCGTATTTGCTTGCAGTATTGCAGTTGAAGCAGGTTCTGTTAACTCTTCCGCTATTATGGAGAAGTTATCGTTATTTCTGATTGACGAGGGCCGACGTTTGTCTTGTTGTTACAATTAGTAATTGATCATTTCTAAAACTCATGAGCACAAGTACCCATGCGTACACTCTGAGCGTCTTTTGGCGAAATATAATTCGGCTATTTGTTGTGTATTTTTAGTTTCGCGGCGGAGTGATATAAAAACATGGATGTTGTCATTGAAAGTCACTGAAAGTGGAAATGAATAGCAAAAAAATGTTTAGACTTGAAAAATATTGACAAAAATATGTTATACAAGGTCAAAGGGATATAGTATTATGGACGCCACGGTTTTCCGAGGTTTGTGAGCGTTAGAGAGAGCGTGGCTGGATGAAAAATCACGTCGAGTTGCAATGGCGTCTCTTAAATACGTATTCCTAGGCCTAACTAGCTCTTATAAATCCAAAAGTTTTAAAATTTTTCGTTTTCGGTGAATTGTGGGCGTTACAGGGCGAGTCAGGATGCTGAACTTGCGCTGCGTAGGTATCTCAAAATCCTGTCTGCTTAATCTAAACTTTTTATCTCTTAAAACTCCTGAGATCTCAGCGTTCATAAAAACAGACGGACAGTCGGATAGACGGACGGACTCAATCGACTTCGCTATTAAACCTGATCGATAATATATATACTTAATAGGTTCGGGAACACATCCTTCTACCTATTACATTTATACATTTTCAGAGAATACAATATACCCTTTTAATCTACGAGTATCGGGTATATAATAGGTTGTCATTGTTGTTGGCAGTACAGGTCCAAATTGAGCGTTTGGACATAGAGGAGCAGCTCATAGTGGATTATTCCCTGCCAATCCCACCAAACACACAGAAGAACCTTTCTGCGATTGACAGGCTTGGCCACCATCTGGATGATGACTCATGCCCAGCACTTGACCGATGCTACGGCTGCTGCTATGCCGGTCTCTTTCGACCAATTCAGCGATTTTATCGCAATTTTCGACGACAGGCCTTCCGGAGCGTGGCGCATCTTCGACCACCTCTACACCAGAACGAAAACGTTGATACCATCGTTTTGCGGTGGAAATGGAAACTGTATCGGGTCCATAAACTGCACAAATTTTATTGGCGGTTGATATGCATTTTTGCCTTTATCGTAGTAGTACTGTAAAATATGCAGTATTTTCTCTTTATTTTGCTCCATGATTGCGACGCTATAACTCACGAACGAATTAAAAGAAAAGAAAATTAATCACACGTGTTAGCGCGTGAAATGAGATTTCCAAAAAGGTATAGTATGACCTGATGCGACGAATAAAACAAGAACTAAGCGCTTTCACCGCCAACTAGCGAAAATACCGCAAGACTTTTTTGACAACCTAATATTATATGTATATAAACTATACTGGTAAAACAAATGCCCCTGTGGGGATCTTGCGAGAGATGACGCGAGGCCCGTGGGGTCCGAGCCTTAGGCTAAATCCGACCAAAAAGTGACTAGTGCTGGTGAGGGTGCCCAACTGCGAGAGAGGGCTGATCTTACCTGGGTGAGATCCACCGCAAAAGTAAGCAAAATAAAATTCCCGGCCTCCAGCCTATAACATGGTATCTTACCAACCTTCCTTTTACTATAATAAAATTTAAGGGTATTCACATTAACCAACATATACAAAACAAAAATGTACTGGAATGAATCAATAAATAGCTGATGAGATAAAGAGATTTAAGCGTGTCCTGTCCCCTTCTTTTTATACCCGTTACTTGTATAGTAAAAGGGTATATAAAATTTATTGAAAAGTATGTAAGAGGTAAAAGGAAGCGTTTTCGACCTTACTATATATTCTTCCTATATTTTTAATCAGTATCAATAGCGAAGTTGATTAAGCCATATCCGCCCGTCCGAAAGATTTAAATACTTATTGCTAGTCTCTCAAGCATGTAAAGAAGATCCAATAAATAAAGTAAATGTTAAAAAAACATTCGCGTTGCTACAAAATGGCCCTCGACAACAATAGTCGGAATAGCAATGAACTATCAAAACGTATATCAAAAACGAGGTTATCACAGCAGCTTCCAAAAAACAAGAAGTTTTAGTGCTTCCAACACCCGTGCCCTCTCGACGCCGCCCCCCTCTTTTAAACACTATCACTTGAATGCAAGAAACCCATTTGCACAATAACGTCCAAAACATCATCTGTCCTTGGCTAAATTTTGTTAAGAGAGGTTTTTTGCGCGGCTGCTAATTTTGTTTTTGATTTGAACCCGTAATAAAAATTGGAAATGGAACTTCCCGTCTTATTTATTCGGCTGCCAATAAAAACTCTTCATTACTCAACATTTTGGCGACCCCGACGTTATCCCACCCCGTTTTGATTATTGGGATCAGGTTGGGTTTGTTGTCGTAGCCTTGCACTTAAATTACAGAGGCGACCTGTCAAGAAACGGAGGTCCTGCATCAGAAGGTCAAGTCTACTTTGTGGACTGAAGACTCAACCATTATGACAATCGAGTCACTGGAGAAGCGTCTGCGCGATCGATTCGCCAATCTTCAGTAGGAAATGGAGGAGCTAAATTATAGCGAAATCCGGAGTAATTTATGAGAGTTGCTGGATGGTACCAGTGGTTGCGACTCTTCGGGAGTTATCCGACCGATTTAATGGTCATAAGTGGGCCGTCCAGAGTTCCGGGTCGGAGGACAAAATTCAAGGATGCCTCCGCAACCAGATCATCTTTCAAAAGCTGCCACAAAGGCAGAACGAGAAGCCTCTCTCGCAGGAAGCAGTACTGACAGCGTGCCAACTTGGGAATATATTTTTCGGTTCTTGGAACAAAGGTGCCGTACCCTTGAGACTGTAGATTTGATCTTAGCTCCGCATCTGCCAGCGAATCAAGTGAGCCGACATAGGTTCTTTAATAATTGTTCGTGCATGCTCCTGAATGCTCCGCCGGCTCCGTGTTCCCTGTGCCGTATCCTGGAACGTGTGCCTTCTTACCCAAGGTTAACGCCTTGTCAGTTGACTGCCCAACGTGTAACCGCCGACACCATACCCTCTTGTACCTTTGCGAGCAATTACCCAGCATTGCTTCCGTCCCCGATTCCGGCTTGGATTCTGCCAATGAGGCTGTTGTTGCGACCTCTCAAGCTCCGCCAGCTAACGCGTTTGAGACCCAGAATCGCCACGCTGAATTAGTGCTCTTGCCAACCGCCAACATTCTGGTCCGTGACCGATCAGGAGCCTTCATTCTTTGTCGAACGCTACTTGATTCCGCCTCACGAATCCGAATACTCTGTAGAGGTGACCTTGGAGCCGTTGAATACACTACAGATGGAGCGTCGGCTGTGGCGTCTTACAACGCAAAGCGTTTAGTTGGTCTGAACATAGATGACTCAAACTGTAAGGTTCCTCCCAATGTGGTTCTGGCAGATCCAAATGTATAACAGCATGTAATAAAACTAAGGAAATTAAGTTACCAGATGATGGAATAGATTTCTTGGAACAACGTTTTAGTTCTCTTAGCAAGATGAAGAAAGGAAATCTTTTAAAAGAGTGGTAATAGCACAGTAAATAAAAGCTGTCTATTATGTTAGACATTTTGTAAAAAATTATTATAAATTTAGAAGAATAAGTCCATCAGAAAGAGGAAAATTTATTCGCAAACAACGTTTGTGCAATAGGTGTTTTGAGCTGTCTTCGTTAAAGAGGTGTACTCCGAAAATTAATGTTCCGTTAGCAAAAAATTACATCAGTAGAAGGGCAAACCGGGTTTCTGAACAAATTTATGACCTATTATTATCACATTAGTGATCAAAACATAGTTTTCCTCATTTCCCTTATTTAATTAGTAGGGCTTATGGCACAGAAATCAAAAACTCATAAATTATAGTTTTTATACCCGTTACTCGTAGAGTAGAAGGGTATACTAGATTCGTTGAAAAGTAGGAAGGAAGGAAAGGAAGCGTTTCCGACCCTATAAAGTATATATATTCTTGATCAGGATGAATAGCGAAGACGAATGTGCCATGTCTCTCTGTCTGTCCGTATGAACGCTGAGATCTCAGGAATTTGAAGAGATACACAGTTGAGATTAACCATAAAGATTCTTGAGGTCCCACCGCAGCGCAAGTTTATTACAGCATCCTGATATCTCAGTAACTATAAGAGATGGAAAGTAGCATGTAGGTTTTTATGATGCGAATTGTTTATTTCCGATCAAGCCACGCCCACTCTAACGCCTACAAAACCCGAAAAACCGAAAATGCAAAAATCTCGAAAACTATAAGAGTTACAAAGCTTAAGAATACGTATTTAAGAGATGCCTCTGAAACTTGCCACGAATTTGCATCCAGCCACTTCCTCTCTAACGCCCACAAACCTAGGAAAACTGTGGCGTCTATAATATTGTATAACTTATTTCTGTTAATATCTATCGATTTACCAAAGATTTTCTAAATCTTTTTTTTAATTAAGGTTATAAGGCCTCACATGGGCAGTGACGACACTATCATTAGAAGGCATTAAGCTTGGGTAATTTCGTCACTTGGTGTCTTCAGTTCAGTTGAAATTCTCACGTCAATAGGAAAGGATTTTTTGTTTCATTTTATTATGGTAGATCAATTACGATAATTGGAGTGTTGAACAACTAAGAGTTTTTAATTGCTTTAAATAAGTAAACCGCAACAAAACCACGCCGAATGCAAGAAGTACAACAAAAAGATTCTAGCTACAGCAGTTCTACCAAAAGTTCTTGAAAGCGAGAGGAAGAACGAAAACAAAATAGAAACTGCTTGACCCAACAACACGTTTTGCGAACTTTGCCCATTCCAGATTTTTTGTTGATGTTGCATATAGGAGCCTGTGTTTTGTAAATTCAATGGGCGTTTCAATGCTGAATGCTGTTTATGACCGTACAAAAGAGTTTCAGCATTTCCACATGATGCAATGGCCAGTGCAATTTGTTTTGTGATAGTATGGTTGTCAAAATAAGCGATAGAAGCAAAGTGTTGCCTTTACCACCGGGCGCATTTATGAAAACCAGTCCACCGCTTTGTTTTGTGATTGCACGCATAATTCTGTCACACGCAGTGCGTTGTTCTGGAAGCAACTGTCAAAGATTTCATTAACCAGATGACCTGAGAATCAAAGTTTGTTCATTCACAAACGAGCAGGTCATTCGCTTGTCAGTTTGGAGCATGCATTCCCGTTAGCCGTGTTAGCTTTGCAAAACATATGTCATCAACTAAAATGAATGCCTCATTATACACGTTTGGTGTAAATAGATTACATAATTTAACAATTTACATAAATTCTAACGTAAATCACAAAAAAACCAAAATTTCGAATTTAACTGTTTAACAAGGCTGCCAGCTTAATTTCTAGAGCGTTGATACACACTCTTTTTGCTGTTAAGAATTTTAAATTTTTTTCCAAATTCTTAATTTAAACGAATTTTCCTCGTTTATAATGCTAAACACACGAAGAAAAATTTACGTTTCCGTTTCTATAGCGGACATACATGGTTACATTCATTTTTACATATATGATAGATATATAGATGTAGGTTACAAGGCCTCAGCTGGATAGTAACGTCACCATTAGTTACTTAACATGCTTTTTCTGACGAAAGCTGGCCCTTTGTAAATTTCCACTAGCAAAATAAGTATTTTAAAGTTATATAGAACAGTAACAGCTATTTTTTAGTCGGAGCACTCGACTATATCGTTTCTCCTTTTTTAAAATTGTATAATACAGGATCGGGTAACTTATAGTCGCGGCATTCAAATATAGCGTTTCTTTTTATACCCGTTACTCGTAGAGTTTGTCCGTCCGTCCGTCCTTCCGTCCGTCCGTCCTTTCGTCCGTCCGTCCTTCCGTCTGTCCGTCCGACCGTAAGACCGTCCGTCCGTATTAACGCTGGGATCTCAGGAACTATACAAGTTACAAAGTTGAGATTAGGCATGGAGATTTTTGAGGTACCGGGACAGCGCAAGTTTAATTCAATATCCTGCCAAGCCCACTCAACTCAGCGCCCACAAATCACGAGGAACTATAATCGCTGAAATCTCGGGAACTATTAGAGCTAGAAAGTATGTATTCGGTATGTATAAACTTTGAATGCCAGCGATTTTAGTGTACTATTATCCGGCCACCCATACGCCCACCAAGCTCAAAAGACGGTTTTCGCATTTTCAAGAAAACCTGATATCTCGGTAACTATAAGAGATAGGAAGTTCGGATTAAGCATGTAGGTTTTTATGATGCCCCAAATGCGAATTGTTTTTTTCCGATCAAGCCACGCCCACCCTAACGCCCACAAAACCCGAAAAACAAAAAATGCAAAACTCTGGGAAATAAAAGAGCTAGAAAGTTAGGCTTAGGAATATGAATTTTAGAGATGTCACTGCAACTTAGAGTTTTCATCCGACCACGCCCACTCTAAGCCCACAAGCCTCGGAAAACTTTGGCGTCTATATTAATATTATGAATACCTTCGTTTGACCTTGTTTAACCTATTTCTGTTAATATCTTTCGAATTCATCAAATCGGAACATTATTTCGCTACTTATGAAGAAATTTAGGTTATAAGGCTTCACATGGGCAGTGACGTCACTATCAGTTACTTACTTTCTCCTACAATAGGTGGCGCCGTGTGAATTTCCACTAGCAAAATGAATATTTTAAAATTGTGTAAAACAGTAACGGATATCTTATAGTCGCGGCACTCGATTAAAGCGTTTCCTCTTGTTTATACCTCATCCGGGTTTTTCTATATCACAATAGCTCAAGCGGCTAGTAGTAGTAGGCTTACCCGGTGAATCAAATTCCTAGTTATCTGGGATAGTAAAACTTAGACAGTGGCAAAAGCTTCCAAAGCCATATGCCTGTTTTCCTGCAGTATTAGGATACCTATACCTATACCTATACCTATACCTATCATTTACACCGACCTTCCTTTTAATAATATTTCCAAGAGAAGGTTTTGGTTTCGTACTAACTCTTGAAGGGTACTTGTGAATGGACATCATATTGTTCATAATGTCATAATGTCTTCGAGTCCGCTTGGTGTTTCTGAGTGCACTTCTGAGGGCGTTTCAATTGTTAAATTTTGCGGTATCCAACGAGAACAAACCTTTTTACGACCAGGTTTTTATGCAGCATCGAATGTATTTTGTTGAAAGAAATGCACACGGATGCATCTATCTCACGTCCATGATGACTTTGCATTATCAGTTCACGCGCGACATCAATGTTCTCTGGCACAACAACTGATTTTGGACGACCTTCACAACCTTCGTCTTCGATCGAGCATCGGCTACTAAATAATTCATTAAACCAGTTCAAACTAATCACCATACAAAGATTTAAGTTAATCGATGCACTCTTGTCGTGATAATCCACGTTCTAGCTTCCAGAATTCTACGTTCAAATCAAGATCATGTTATAGATTTCTTTTGAGTTTGTACTTAGCAGTGCCAATGTTACTCGAACAATAGCATTTTCTAATGATACTGGCAGCATTTGATCTGGTAATATATTACCTCGTTTTTTGTCAAGTTGTTTTCTTAGTTATTGGGGAGATGCCAAATTTGGGCTAACTGTGCAGTGGCGAATATAAATTTAAGATTAGTATGAGGTACTCGCCCTGATATTTGCCATGTTCATTTGGAGAATGGAGATATGTTGCCAAAGGTGTTGAGTCGAGTATCATTGACTGAGTTACTCCTTTTAATTATATAGATGGTTTTTGCCAATTCCTCTGTACTCTGAATAATGAGTTTTCCTTATGGACAGCATTTACTTCCGGTGCAGTTGTTAAATGGTCGCCAAGTAAAAATGACCTCGTGGCAGCTTCCTAACAATAGGATCATTGGAGAAAAATTTGTTCTTTTAATGCTGTTTTATCTATGCGGTAAATTAAATTTTATGAATGTTTCGCAGGATCATCATTCGATTTATCTATCCTGCAGTTAGCGTTGTTGTTGTTGCCCTTCATCCCACTTCAGCTAACGGTGTGATATTAAATGCTTACATTTGTAATCGAAACTACTGCAACTGATAAGCATTGGAATTGCAGCCTCTTTTCCGATCGTTTGGGCTGAGAGACGGCATGCTGATCCTTTGAGTTGCGGACCCGTGAAATAATAAAGGTCCATTAAACCAGTTTTCTAGGTAGGATTCTTTGGAAACGAACACTCGATGATACGGGGCTCCATTGCGCCTGCCTTATGTAACTATGTTCAGACGGAAATATTTGAGATCTTCCGATGGATTCCATTACAAAACTATCGGCTGATGAGACTGGTCATCGGGAATGATCCACACTTGGCGGTACATTTTCTCCATGTCCGGTGTGTTATATGTGTTTATTTGTGAGTTATAAATCGAATTAATATCGATACCGCTTGACGTTTTCCATGTCGCCAAATTCGTTCCTTTGTAGTGGTACTCTCAGGATTAAAAACGCAGTGATGTAGTATGAAATAATGATCCTTATGAATCGATTCTGGGTCGATATTTATCATATGTTCCAATTGTACATATTCCAGCATAACATTAAAATAACTTTTCTAAACGTCACCTTTTCTTCCCCGTTTCAATGCAAAAAATCTTCTTGGTGGAATTTCATTTGATTTGTCCAGTTCTGAATATAATAAATTTGTCATCTGCAGACGTTTGTACAATGCCTTTAAAATGGTCTTCGAAGCGTGCCTCCACTGGTGTTCGATGTTTATGTTTGCCCCAAACAAATTTCTGATGTTAACCGGTGGTCTCCTTGCTCTATTGTATTGACAAGGGGACTGTCTTTGAGGGAGCTAAAGGATTTTGACTTGTGGAAGCGGGGCCCAGAGTGGCTTACACACAGTAAAAGTGACCGGCGGTCGACTGTGGTCGTTCATGTCGGCATTAGCAATGCCTTCCAGGGGCAAATACGGATGCTTTCATCATTAGTTGAGAAATTATCGCCTAACAATCAGGCTGTATAATTCACATCCCATATACTGAAGTTCAAGAATAACACTGTCAGCAAGATGGAGAGGTGCACTTTACTCTTCTCATTCAAAGCGATACGGACACACTCTCCCAGAACACAATTTTCTGCTGAGATTAATTATTCAGCTTTAATATTTAAACTGTTTCGCTTCCGAACATTGTTTTATTGTTTTCTGTGTGCGAAAAATATTTATTGCAAACTGTTGAGCAATTAAGAGTTTTTAGTTGCTTTAGAGCAAATACATACATCGGGGCAGTTCAATTTAAAAAATTTTTTTACGAGTTCAAATTAAACCAAATTAACTCCGCAACAAGACCACGCCGAATGCAAGAGCACTGCAGCTTCACAACCAAAAGCTTCGAGCTACAGCAGTTCTATAAAGCTCCAAAAAGCGCATGCGCTACAAAGTAACAGTAAAGCGCATGCGAAACTGAGATAATCAAAACGAACTAGAAACTGCTGATAAACCCGCCGCTGTTTTAACATTCTCTTATTTGTCGTATTTCGTATTTCTCCCGCTCACGCCTCTCTCGTGTGCTTATCTATACCTTATCTTGCTTTTTATCTATTTCCTCCGTTCCCTCTCCCTTCTTTTTGTGTGCATAAAACTTATCTTTCTTTATTCTATTCCCTTAGCTTTCTCTCCTTTTCTGCTCTCGCACGGTGGGCTTTGCTCGATTAAATAGTGTTTCTAAACAATAATTATCTCTCAATAAGTCTGAAATTGTCTGCTATTTGAAATCTTGTGAGCTGATGTGCCAATCTTGGTGACGCCGTATCAGACGTTTTGGCCCTTGGCGATTCCGGCTTACATTACTGCTGTGAAAGTTGTCGGGGACTCAAAGGGAAATTAGATCTTTTATGCGGCAGACAAAAAATGGTTTTTGAGAGGCGCTCGGCGCTTTTCGTACAGCCAGCGATTTGCTCGCGGCGCTGGACACCCAATTTAATAATGCCCAATTGTTAAATGAGTCTCCAAAACGCAAAAAAATCAAACTCATAAGATCACTAGTTCCCTTCTCCCTCCCACTTCTTACTTTCAGAACACTAAAGTGTCGCCGCGGTGGTGTCAAGTGTCAAGGTGGATGACATAACAAAAATTAAATATCATTATAATAGGAAGGTATCATCATTTAAGATACGCGTCCCCTCGGTGGAATTTGACAAAATGTGCTTAGCCATGTTCTGGCCGGATCACATTTTCGTCCAAGAACATCGACCGGGACATAAAAAAAAGTAAATTAATCGACTGCGGCGGTAAAACTCCCTCAAACAAAAACCACTGAGCATCCTAGTTCTCATCCGACAGACACTTGCTAACGATCTCGCCACGGGCACGATCCCGGGCCGTATCATCCATAAGACTACGCGTCTCCAGCAGCTTAGCCTCGAATATGCTCTTGATATTGGACGTTTTGCTGGTGACCGTGTCCCTGGTGGTCTGCATCTCGTTGCTCAGGCTGGAATTCTTTGTCTTCAAGTTACGCACATCGTTCAGGTTCTGCACCTCAACCTGCTCAGTCATGCGAGAGTAGCAAGTGGAACTCAGGGAGCTGAAGACCGATGATGAAGCGGCCTCACGAGGTTCCCTGGGGTGCAACCATCTCCAGAAACAACCCATCTAAGAGGCAGACCGTCTCCTAATTGGATTTGCCCAACTGAAACCATATCAGTAAATCCACTCGCTGCGCTCTGTGGAAGTTGGGATCTGTCAGAGCCACATGGGCAGAACCTTGCAGTTGGAGACATCAATATTTAGATCAGTTTGACGCTCACACAACTGTCACAACTGCCTCAATGCATACCGACTACATGGACACGCGAGACCTTAGGCAAACTCGAACCGATGCTTCATCCGCAGTGACACCAGTGTCTCTAAGCCAGTTACCGCTAATAAGCAATCGGACCGATAAAGCTGAAGTTTGCTGGCAAGCCGCGATGTGATGAGATGAGGTTGCAACGCCAGCCTCATTGGCAGGATCCACGTAAGGATGTAACAGGGCATGATGTCGGCGATTACACGTTGGTCGGCGGACAAAACGAGGATCCTTGGGGAAGAAGACACAGCATAGGACAGATTACCGCACAGGGCACACGGAGCAGGCGGCGCACTAAGGAGCATACACGAGGGATTATTCAACGGCCTACGTAGGCTCACTTGATCTGCTGGCAGATGCGAAGCTAAAGCCAAATCCACAGTCTCAAGTGTGCGGCATCTTTGTTCTAAAAACCGAGCCATAGATCCCCAAGTTTTCAGGCTGTCAGCTCTGTTTCCTACGACAGAGTCTTCCCACTTCGCCTTTATGGCAGGATCCAGCTTTTGAAAGATGATCTGGTTGAGGAGGCATCCTTGAATATCGTCCGCTGTTCTGTAACTCATGAGGGCCCGCATATAACCATTGAATCGGTCGGATAACTCCTGAAGCGTTGTAACGGATCCCGGCTCGACTGCCCTTAGCTGCAGGATCTCGTTGATGTGAGCCTGGAATTGTAAACGTCGATTACTAAAACGGTTGCGCAAAAGATCAAGGGCAACATCATAATTCGCGTCAGTAATCTCCAACGCTCTCACAGTTTCTAAGGCTGGCTCCCGCAGACATAAAATGAGCCACCTGAGCCTTTCCATCTTGGTCAAGTGAAAGCTGAAAATTTCCAATACAAATCACTTCCGATTTCACTATAATTTAGCTCCTCCAATTCCTCCTGAAGCGTGGCAAATCGGTCACGCAGACGTTTCTCTATTGTCTCGAGGATCATAATGGTCGAGTGCTAGGTCGGCTTAGGTTAGCTAGACCCACAGAGGGCACCTAGATTTAAGTTAATTAAGACACACGAAGGGCACTTGTACTTACATAGCCAAGGCATAGCGAAAGCAGCACCGCTCGGACACATCTCGCAACATCACACCCACAACATCGCTCCGCAACACTACGCCCGCAACATCACGCCGACAGCGCAACCACAATGGGCAGAGCCAACCAACCAGCACGATCACACAAAGTGACGCCAACGCAGTAAAGGTGCAGTAGAGAAGGGCTTCGAGCAACTCCCGCTGCCCGCCGATCGGGGAGTCGGTTTGAGAAACTTGAAAAGAACAGCCGTAATCGCGGAAAAACAAGAAGCAGCTAGACGACCCACAGGAAAACACGTGGCCGGCGGACATGGAGTCCTCTGCTGAGGAGTAGAACTGGTGAGCCGGCCAAGGACCATTACCAAACGTGGGAGTTGCGCGGGATGTAGGGAATAGCGTAGGAACAGGCTTAGAACTTAGGTAAGGCAATGTGAATAAAACGCCAGGAATAATACAAGAAAACTCGGCTCCAGATTATTTCCCCCGGCTCGGTCGCTAGGAAGCCCGGCGGAATCGGTCTCCGGATGACGGAACCGCATTCCTCTCTTTCTCTCTCTCATCAGTTTCCCTTCCTCGTAGTTTTGGGCACCGGCACCCGGCTGACGGGGCCGGACAACCGATTCCCGGGTGATGGGATCGGCCGTCCGTATCCTCCCTCGTAGTTTGGGGCACCGGCACCCGGCTGAGGGGGCGGGACAACCGATTTCTGGTCGACGGGATCGGCCGCCCGTAGCCTGTCCAGATCTGCTGCCCGCCCCGGACGAGCGGGGCGACGGTACCCGGACGACGGTCCGATTCCTCGACTCCCGGTGGCCGGGCGTAGTCCTGCGCGGACCCCGACACCCCCTCGATACGCACACCTTAAACAGAATCCGGCCTCTCGCCGGCACATCCTTTTCCTGCCTGTCTCCGTAAACATAAATATTTCTGTAGGTGACCCTGGACCCTGACTAAAGTTTATATCCTGGCCAGTGATTAGCATACACGAGCTAAAGCAGTTCTACAAAGCTCCCAAAAGCGCATGCGAAACTGAGATAATCAAAGCAAACTAGAAACTGCTGATAAACCCGCCGCTGCCTATCCGTCTTTGCTTTGGCTGTTGACCCAAAACAAAAAAATTACAATTGTGGACTATAGTCTGTTTAATTTTATTTGTGATATTCGATTTGTAATTCTTCCCGCTTATCTTCCCTGTTCGTTAAGGGAAAGGTTTATTTTAGTGTAAGGAGGGGAGTGGAACCCAATAAAGCTTTTCGCCCAGGCGAAATTGGCAGTCGCTCTCCCCTCTCATCTTGTCTTCATATCTGTACGCAATTTTAGTTAAATAAAGAAATTGAAATCAAAACTCGGTTTCGATCGGAGTGTGCCCTTTTGTGAACCAGAATCACCAGATTCGCTAAGTCTTAAAACTTAACCACAAACCCTGCATTTCACAAATTTTAAATTAATAAAAACTTTTATTTTCGATATTAATTTCACATAAAATTAAACAAGTGTACCCTATATACACCTCCGCGGCGGTCAAAAAATTACGCAGCAGCCAGAAGCCAAAAGAAGAGGCAAGTTGCTGACCGGACCGAATCAGCTATACAGGTATAGAATGTTTAAAGTTAAAAGTTAGTCTGTGGCGTTTTTATACCCGTTACCCGTTACGTTAGAGTAAAAGGGTATACTAGATTCGTTGAAAAGAAGGTAGAAGGATGCGTTTCCGAACCTATAAAGTTTATATATTCTTGATCAGGATCAGTAGCGAAAACGACTGAGCCATGTCCGTCTGTCTGTCCGTATGAGCGCTGAGATCTCAGGAACTGTAAGAAGTGGCTGTACGAAGTGGCTGCCACGCCCTCTCTAACGCCCAGAAATTTCGAAAAAAAAGTAAAAAAAGTTAAAATAATCTTTGGATGCATCTTATAGTGGTACTATTATCCGACTACACCCACCCATACGCCCACCAAGCTCAAAATACGGTTTTCGCATATTCTAGAAAAGCTTATATCTCGGTAAATATAAGTGATAGAAAGTTCGTATTAAGCATGCAAATGTTGTTTTTTTTTCAACTAGCCACGCCCACCGTAACGCCCACAAAACCTGGAAAACCAAAAATGCAAAAAATCTCGGGGTCTATAAGAGCTAAAACATCCAGCCACGCCCACTCTAATGTCCACATACCTCGGAAAACTGTGGAGTTTATAATATTATTATGAATGACTTCGTTTGATCATGTATAACTTATTTCAGTTAATATCTATCGATTTACCAAAGATTTTTTAATTCGGAACAATATTTCTCTATTTATGAAGAAATAAGGTCTCACATGCTTTCTCTGACAATAGGTGGCGCCTTGTGAATTTCCACTACCAAAATGAATATTTTAAAATTGTGTAAAACGGCAGTCGACTATAGCGTTTCCTCTTGTTTTTTAAATTTTTCGGCCCATCCTTCAACTTTTTTAATTTGTGTAAAATCGGTAGATAGTGAACATTCTAGCCAATAAGTTAACACAAATAAAGTTTGCATGCACTAACCAATTATTTTATATTTACTACACCTGCCAATATTTATTAAAATAAGAAAGAGAATCGCTTTGGGTGTTTAATTTAATTTTGTAGTGGACCCAACTTGTGTCTTAACTCCCCAACTTATCGTAGCACCAATTTGGGGTTCCATTTTAAGACAGGAAAAAGTGATTTATTTCGTTTTTTAACGGAATAGCGGGACATTTTTGGTCACATTTTCTTTCCTAAGTTTGCTGCGTGTCCTCCATTTTTCCCAGCTTTTCTTGGGGTTTTACTTCCCGCTTATATATTCGTTGCTTTTTATATATCGGCCAGTGCATATTTTTCCACTAAGTGTCATATATAAAGGAGAAAGCCACCGGCTGTATACAAACACATACACACTCTCTCGCCGTGACAGCGCTGGCAGTTTTTTGACCTCTTTTTGCATTTTAGTTTTCGATCGCTTGACAAGTGGAAGCGTTAGCGTTTTTTGTTGTTTTTCGATGCGTTTTCGGTATTCTTGCTAAGCGTGTGCTTCCCTTTAAATTTTTTGCGTGCGGCGTATTGTAAATAATATATTAGTTATATTTTAAATTTCGTTAAAGTTATTCGACAAGTCCTCTGTTTCCCTACGTTCGATATATACCTCTCGGATATTTTTTTATTTTGTAATTTTTCAAATTAAGTAACATTAATTACGCTTTCCGATTTAAATAAAATTTTAATATATAATAAAACATGGATAAAAAAGAAATCGAAGCGCTTAAAAATAAACGAGATGGAATAATGAGGAGTATATCCCGAACACAGCTGAATTTACAAGAGGGTCGAGTATCCCTAAGTCCAGCAGAATTAGAATGTCGATTAGAAATTTTAATTGACACATTGAAAATAACGCAGAGGATTTGTACTACGAGGAACTAAAAGAAACTGGCGTATAGACACTATCATTACTGATTTCGCTAATAAGCAAAGGCAGGCGTAAGAGCGCCGATGAGCTTCTCCGCCGGTGAAGCGCACTTACCAATGGCGTTTGCCGAACGTTGCTCTTCCAATCTTCCGATCTTCTCTGCTGTCTATTGGGGATGACAAACGGATAACGAATGCCATCATCATCCATTTAATAATGAGCAAAGTCAATGCAGGAACAATGCAGCGAAACCCAATAAAGCATTTCACTCAGGCGAATTTGGGCGCCGATCTCCTCTCTGATCTTGTCGTCATCTCTGTACTTAATTTTAGTTGAATAAATCCCTTTCGATCGCACGTACTGTGTTCTTTCGTTAACCAGAAAGTCTCAAAACTTAGCCACGAATCCGGCATTTCACAAATTTTAAATAAATAAAAACTTTTATTAAATTATTCATTCCCGGTATGCTGATCAGTTTTCTGCTTCTCCCACCTCTAGTACACCTCACCTCACTAACACTCTCTCTCACTCTCGGTCTCACTTTTGTATTCAATTCTTAATTCCCACTAATCTCTTTTTCACAGTGGTCTTTATATAGACAAATTGTAATCAAAATGTCCGATATTGTGTGTTGTGTCAAATAATAAAAAAAAAAAGCGTGTCGAGTGTTCACCGCAGTATTCACAACGTACTTCAAGTGTGTTCAAGTCAGCCCTATAATACTATTGTGATAGATGAGCCCCAGAAGGAAATTGATAGTTTATGCAGCCAACCAATAAAAAACGTTTTATAATGTTTTGGTTGCCTTTCCCAAACCTACTTCCTGCGCTGGACACTAAGTTCAATAATCTACAATTGTTGATTGAGTCGTCGTAAAAAAACGAGCTAATCTTTTCGCAAACCGAATTTACCTTACAGACACTTATACCCTTTCCTTGTGTAGTAAAATGATATATTAGCTTTGTTGAAAAGTATGTAACAAGTAGAAGGAAGCGTTTCCGACTTTATAAGGTATGCATGTTCTTGATCAGTATCAATAACGAAGTCGATTAAGCCATGGAAAAAAATGTATAGCAAGTAGGGACAGAAGATTGCTAATCTTTTGCTCAATTTTTCAAACCACTTACTCACTTTTTGTAACTACTACACAGACTTACGCTTATGATATTCGCCGGTCCAGTCTCATCTCTCGTCTCTTAAAAGATCTTCAGAATGCGAAGCCGATCTTTTTGCCAGTTAGTCATTTACACTGACATTAACTCAGCATTTGACTTGCCTTTGGAAAACTTCATATTATAGGATTCCTAACCGATCTTCTGTGTTGGATTCGTCTACAATCCAACCTGAAGAACAGAGCTGGTGCACCGCAAACTTATTACATCTGAACGGCTCCAAGTGCTAAGCAATTTACTTTTTCTTGCTTAAATGCTTAACGTGCTACTTATACCTTTCATGGTGTAGCTCTGAAACTGACAATCGCACGTTTGCTGGACCAGGCCAAATGCTTAGACTCAGCTCATGGGAGACTTGCCGCTTCACCGAGTGCACTCCCTAGTCAACCATTCAATTAACTAGGAGTTGACTCATATGTCATATGTTATATGTCTTGCAATAAAGGCAGTGTACTTGGAAGCTGTGACAGGCCCCACGACGGAACATTTTCTACTGGCTCTGGACAGATTAACCGGTCGGCGACGGATTGTTCAGCACCATGTGAGGGGGAGGATTACGAGCCGCACAAAGCTCCCAAGAGGGTCATTGCAGATCCAGGGCTCACTTATGAAGATATGGCTACGGCGTTCGTAAGTATAAAAGCATGCGTAAACAAGCGTCCGCTTTGCTCTCTCACAGCTGCAGCAGATGGCATACAGATCCTCCTCCCGAATTTCGATCACATTACAAGTCCTACGCAGAGCCATTTAAAATTTTCAGTGGACAAAGTTTCGATGTCCACTGCCAATCCGTTCTTTAGCGCCCTTACTTACACAATTAACTAGTTTCTAGCGCACACTTCTTGTTTTACCTTACCATATTATCTATTCCTATCCTGCCCCCAACAAGGATAGAATGGACGAAAGGAGGTTTCTCATACTAGTCCTAGTATTGGCGGGCGGCATGTTTACTGTTTTACTTGTCCGATTATGGGGGATGTTTTTTCATTACTGTAATTGTTTCTAAGTATATGTTTTTAAGATATTTCTGTTCAAACGTCGAACAATTAGAGGATCGGTGTTCGTTTAGAGATAGGTTTCCTTAAGTGTAACGAGGGGAGCGGAACTCAATAAATCTTTTCGCTCAGGCGAATTTGGCCGCCGCTCCCCTCTCTGATCTTGTCTTCATCTTGTCTTCATCTTTGTTTTAGTTAAATAACTCCCATTAGATCGCACGTACTGTGGTCTTTCATTAACCAGAAAGTCTCAAAACTTTACCACAAATCCTGCATTTCACAAATTTTAAATAAATAAAAACTCTTATTAAATTATTCATTCCCGGTAAAACGTCTGCTGATCTGTTTTCTGCTTCTCCCACATCTTTTACAGCTCACCTCACTAACACTCTTTCTCATTTACGCCCTCACATTTGTACCCAACTCTTAATTCCCACTAATCTTTTTTTTCACAGTGGTCTTTATTGTAATAAATGTAATGCCATATTGTCTGCCGACCACGAGAGGCCTGTCATGGTCGCCAAGTAATTATTCCAGTGACAAAACGTCGAGTTCCGTTTGACTAAATTTTATTGAATGTTTTGATATGAATATCTTCTTAAAGCTAAGAGCTCGCGCTGCGCTGCCTTCAAACTCATCAGCAGAGCGGCAGCAGCGACAATGTATATAGGAATATTGTATGCTCACACATGAGGCGAGAGCGCGAGAGAGATCCATACGCACATGTTATATATGTGCGTTGTCAAGCTATGAGAAAGTGCTGACACTTGCACTTCCCACGTAACGGGCTCTGTGGCGCGTTTGGACCGATCGTATTTCTGTCGGCCAATTTGTGTTTAGTCAAAACACAGTAGCATACCTACATCTCCCTCCTTTTGAAAAATAACGTAATATTATGTAGTTATTTTCAATAGTATATAAGTTTATAATATGATAGTAAAGATTTTTTTTGTTTATTTTTTTAACATATTTTGAAATGTAAAATGATTATTAGAATCCAAAAATTGACATTGATATCATTTTTTTTTATATTTATCTTATTTGCCGTACGAATTCTAAGCATGGCCATCTTAGAAATGGGATTTATGAATTATTAAATAAAATTTGTGTAGAAATTGTTGATAAAATTAAAACTAACAAAACTTTATCTACTGTTTGTTTTTATTATTTTATTTTTGTATTTTTATAATTTTTTTCTGCTTATTTTCTTTGTTTGTTTACGGTCTGGTGATAATATCTTATAGCTGTGTGTGTGTGTTTTTTTCCTTGTATTTAATTAGACTCTTTTCCAGTGTCCGTAATGAACGTCTTCATTGGATGCACTTAGAATACAATCTTCAAATATAGCTTTTGAGACAGTTTTTGTAAATTTATTTTGCTAGATCACAAATGACTGCATATTCGTTACCATTCTCAGATATTGGTAGTGGACCAATAGTGTTTACTATCACTCTGTCGAAAGCACTAATTGGAATGTCAGTTATGTTTAAAGAAGAATTGTATTGAATCTTTTTTTTTGTATTGTAAACAGTTACTTTTTTTATAATAGGGTCGCCGGCTTGAGTAGCACTACTCTTATATAAATATTTTCATATTTATGCCCATTATATTTTAAAGATTCTATTGAAATGATTTCATAGATCTTTTTGCTCGGTGCCAATTTGTGTTTTCTGATTAGTATACAGGCCTACTTTTCAAGCCTTTGGAAAAACTGACCTATGTCGAGAATTCCATTAGTATATAAATGGCTAACATCATATCTTGCAGTAAGAAAATACATGCAAGGTCACTACGTTTACGTATTTCGTCATTGTTTATGACTTCTCATACGTTGGGCTTAGAAGCTTTAGTCAGATTATGCCTAAGCAAATCTACTTTATATTTTTCCTTTCCTGTGCAGAAATTTTCTGATAACTAATTTCTGGTAGTGACTTCAGATTTTTATTATTCGATTCAATAATTTCCAGTTTGGTTTTTGCATAATAATTGTGTTGAAAATTTAAAAGACTCTTTATTAGATCGAAGTAGTTTTTGAAAGAACAATTCGATAGATCAAAGTAATTTTTTCGAAAGAAAAATTGAATTAAACCGTCAATAGATCAAGGTAGAATTATTTTTGCAAAAAATAATTGTGAGACAATTACAACAACTGAATGTGGTTGAGTTCCGGGGGTAGTGTAAATCATAATAGATGAGTGTACATGTGAACGTGTGCAAGTGAGTCTATATATATGTATTTCCCTTCCCTTATTCATGTAGAAAAAAATATTATTTATTGAAATATTTTTTTGTGAAACAGGTCTTGTCACAAGTGGTCTCAACTTCAAAATGAATTGAATGCAAATAGATATGTTTCATTTATTTTGAAATACTTTTAAAAAAATGTAGAATGTTGTATGCATTGTTTAAAGCACAAACACCACCTTTGCCATGATTTTTACAATAGGGAAATCTGTTTCCTCTAAGCCGGTTTAATGACGGACAATATATGTCCTCGACATTAATCAAATGGTGGTTTCTAAAAAACGATTGTAGAAAACGTTTCTTTTCCATTCCCGTACAGATAATTTGTTTTCCAATAGTTATTGCCTTAAGATGCTTTTTTGTTAACCAGTTTGCAGTGGTTTGAGATTTGGTATTTAATAAAGTGAAATCATATGGTGGCTCTATAATAAAAATATTATTCAAGTTTGGTTCCTTTTCAACTACTATTCCAATTTCTTGAACAATAAATTTATTGTTATTGTCAAAGAAACCTTGAATATCAATTGATATAATATCTTTAATCATTTTTAAACAATATCAAACAACTCATTGTACTAATCCGTTTAATGGATTATATTCGACTAATCGATCGTGTATGAGTAGGCAATAAGCTTGGGTATTTTCGTCACTTGGTGTTTTCAGTTCAGTTGAAATTCTCACGTCAATAGGACCAGATTTTACTGTTTCATTTTGATATGATATATCAATTACGATAATTGGAGCTTTCATTTTAAATTCCGATGGTGTTAAAAATGGTTGCGACTCACGATCGTAGTAACTAGATTGAACTCTTGAATACATTTCATATAGGTGAGCAAACTGATTCTTATTGAAGTCGACGTTTAAATTATAATATGGGTATGAGTCAGAATTTAAATAAACCTTCAAGTTTGATAAATTATTTGTGACAAGTTTTCCGCTCAGTGTAAGTCCGATTATTGCAAACCTAGGTCTCTCCCGATTTGCTGAAAGTTTCCAACAGTGGTGTGTTCCTTGTCCTAATTTCGGGTTAACGTAGGAGTCCCAACTACGAAATGCAATAGGTAGGTTAACACCACTTTTAATCATATCATACATCTTGATTTTTGCAATGTCACTAGGTGTCACATGAGGAATTTTCCAACTTATATTGGTCATTTCTAATTGAAATGTTTGTTCCAATCTCTTTTTTTCAAAGACATAATCTAGGTTTTTAGTTAGCATTTGCACAAGTTCATGTTTACAATTCAACAAAACCTTTTTATAATCTTCAGCAAACCCCAATAAATTTTTTAATGTGAAAAGTAAGGTCCAGTAGAAAAGTCATCTCCACCACTCCATCCAAAATTTGATAGATTTTTACTTTGAAGGTTATCAATTATAAAATTTTAAGAGTAGTTGTCATACCGACAAATCGAGTTCTATCAATCTCCATCAATCCATTTATTTCGTACTTGATTTCATCCAAGAAGTAAGCCATACAATTATTTTTAAAAAAAGTTGTAACATTATCAGTTGTAGGATCGACTGTTCTATCTTGTCTAATAATACCTTGAAAGTTGAGGTAACTTTCATGAGGGAGCACATACAACTCTTGAGTTTGGACTTTGTAATTCGAATTTCATCGTTTGGTTTAAATGTTTGTTTATACGACGAATAGGTATGAAACTCTTTTTTCGAAATACTCACATCCGAGTAAACTTTTTCTCGAACATTTAAAATTTCGTTCATTTTTTTCCTCCAGTATATTTTTATTAACTTTTAACTTTGATGCCTAGAGACTTTAAAAATAATTTATTTTTTAAAGTAAGTGAACTTCTTTTTTGAGTAGATCCTCTTTCTATAGCTTTACAATAAGTAATGCTTGGTTGAGTGTATGAACCAGGTCTTTTATTATAAATAATCATTCTATCATGCGAATATGCAACCGAATCGAAACGTTTTCACTAAGTAAATTTACCAAATCTCCGTTTTGATCAATTGAGAGTGTGCTTATTTCATCACAGTTGATTGGCAAGTAAATAAGATTATGTGGTGTCACATTCATTTTATAGCCAGGAGGAACATTAATACCGAAATCATGTAACGTATGATTAGGTGTATTATCTACATATGAACCACTAATTATGTTACACTCCAAACGAAGAGTATTAATTTTTAAAATATTAAAAGTCTGATCCGATAGATATGTTTTTGTTGGGTGAGGCTCTAAAACTCTTTTATCAAAACCAAAAAGTTGGCCAATTGATCTTTTCTTATTAAAGTAGACCGGCTCCCGAGTACGGGTTATTTCCACTTGAAGAGTATTTTAATTTTAAAAGATTTTTCAATACCATAATCATTAAGTTTTTTATAAATATAATCAGTTATATCATTTAGTTCATAGGATCCAGTAGAAATGGTGATTGCATTAGTTCCAATATGGAAGAGATTGTTTTTTTCGTCTATATTTGGGATTGAATTGTATATATTAAAATTAATTAATGCAAACGCAAAACGTCCATCCAATTCGATTGGCAGAAAATAGTTTGTATTTATAACAGAACTATTTCCATTCAAGGACAAGGTCACTGATCTAGACATAATGAAATCTGTTGTTAAACTGTGGAAATGTTTATTTTTAATCTAGTTTTATACCAAATTCAATAACTTTTTTAAATCAAAATTAATTGATCAAAACCTTTTCTATATCTTCCATTATCCATATCGTTATCTTTACTTATAAGCAAGAATCCAAATTTATCCTCCCAACATTTATTACAAATTTCCACGAATGTGTCGTACTCCATATATGTGTTAATATGATCTCTAAATATATGTCGCATATTTAAATCATCTTGTTTAAACATTATTATAAAGTTTGCATTATCACGAATAAAGTGTGTAGGTATATGGGTATATGTTTGACATAAATAAAAGGAATCAATATTCTTATGACGACCCATACAAAAATAAGATCTTATGTTGTCTTGTTTTTCCACAAGCTACAAGCTAATTTGGTGGGCCGGGTACACAGTTAGAAAAACGTTTAAAACGAGGTGATCAAGGAATAAATAAACTGGATGAGGCCTGTATAAAGAACATGATATAGCATATTCCCATAAAAAGGATTTACATGAACGTCACATTGCAGACTCTATATTAATTGACAAAGCTTGGTCACGTGTAAAAGCACCAGACAGTACTCTTGGTGAAAAAGCAGCAGCATATTTGGTGACCAACATTATGAAAGCAAAGAAAAAATTTGGAATGGGAATATCAAAAACAAAAAAAAATGTAAAGGGAAGAAGACGAGGAAAAAAGTTAAAGATAGACGAATCTGTCGACTGTTATTAACGCTGCTACTAACATAAAAAAAACAAAAGCCATTGGACATTAAAATTGCACGAAAATCAATTCAATCGACAATGGGTTCAAAGAAAAACGTGAAAGTACCAAGAATAATTAATGTACCCAAAACTGGTGGTTTTTTACCAATCGTACCTATTTTGACTGCCCTAAGTGCCCTCGGTAGTTTAGCTAGTGGAAGTGCAGCCATTGCAAAAACAATAAACAATGCTAAAATGAAAAGGAAAGGAGAAGAAACGACATAGAAAAATTGTAGTTTGCTGTAGGAGAAGGGTTATATCATAAATCGTAAAAAACAGGTTATGGATTCTACCTAAAACCTTATAGTAAGGGATATGGTATTAAGAAGCGAAAAAACTAATATGTCAGCTACCCAATAGACCACTTTCAAATATAGACATTTCAACTTTTGCTCAAAAATATATACCAAATTTTCGAGGAGTATATATGAGGGATTTACTTCCACGCTCTCAAAGAATTCGAGAATGTGGTATAGTAAACCTAGATGATTCACAATCAAGTGGTACACATTGGGTCGCATATAACAAAAATAAAAATGATATACATTATTTTGATAGTTTCGGAAATCTACAACCACCTATAGAAGTTGTCAAGTATTTGGGAAAACAAATACAATACAACTACGAGAGAGTTCAACATTTTGATACATACAACTGTGGTCATTTATGTCTTTCATTTCTACTTTCCTTTGTCAATGGATTGAGTCAATAACCCATCGTTTTGATTGGCTTACACTTAGGACGTGGAGGGAGGGTGAAACAAATGTGTCGTATATACGTTTGTATGTGTGACTTCTGGATGGTATAAAAATCGGGGCTGCCTACTTCAAAATTCACAGTCCAAGTTTCGACTTTACATTCAACAGACGTTGTACAAGTGAACAAAAAAAAACAGCTGCCAAACAATAAAAAAAAACTGCTAAGCAAAAAAAAAAAAACTGCTAAACAACAAAAACAACTGCTAAACAACAAAAAAACAACTGCTAAACAACTGCTAAATAACAAAAAGCAATATATATAATAAAATGAACATGGAGAACAACAACTATAAGAACGAGGAGACTGCAGAAGTCGAATTCGATCCTACTGACGAGGATAATAGGAAGACACCTGTTAATCCGACAAGTTTGGTTTGCTTTTTCAACGAGAAGAACGATGAAAATGATGATGCCACAGAAACAGCATTCATACCAATTGATGTTGAACATAATGCAAAACGAATAAAGCTTGAGACGGTAACTCAAGAATTCAATAGATGTAATAAGAAATCTATTTTGTCAAAGGCAAGGATGCCTGAAAATGTAAAGTTCCCCATCTTCAAGGCGGAGTGTAAAAGGACGAAGATTGGAAAATCCCTTGTTCTGGAGTTGGAGGATTACTTTCTATACACCCCGGAAAGGTATACACATCTTCGGGAGGAATTTATTGAGGAAATGGTTGATGGGAAATTTAATATTCATAAAAAGAATGATAATTTATATTTAGAAATAAGTAAATAAAATATAAAAAAATAAATAAATAATAAAAAACCAATATTTTATATTACGTCGAATAAATACAATTTTAAAATATATATAAACAATACATTTTTATTTTCATGGGATGGATGGGTGGATATAAATATTAGAAGTTATAGTTTCCAGTAAACAGTATAGATCGAGTAACTGAAGAGTGATTACATAAAGATTATATAAATTTTTAAAATTTACTTTATCTAAATTTATGCAGGTTTCAATAATGAATGTGTTAGCTCAGTTAACAAAAGCGAGATCTGCCTTGAAGAGAAAGTTTGATGACCTAAAACATGTAAAGAATCAAAGTGTTATTGAGTTGGAGGAAACATTTAAACCTATTACAGAACCTTTACATGAACTTGTTAACGAAAATAAAAAGCAAACATTTTTAAAAACAAATGTAGGAGCCAAGGTTAAACGTGAATTATACGAAAATGAAAAGTATGAGAATGATATGACAGATGACAATGATCTGTACTATACAACCAATGGGAGACAACATCAGACAAAACGAAACTTATCTCAATACCGATCTATGAATGATAGTGATTCGTATAATGATTTCTTTTCACAAACAAATGTTTTTGAAAAAGGAAAGAAAAGCGAAACGTATAATGATGATGTGGCAAAGGGAGTGAGCCGGAAGCTATATCAATGCCTACAAAAGAAAATGAAATGAGGGAAGATATAAATATAGAAGACGAGATAGATAATAAAAATTATGATTTTAATATCAGTCATTTGAGTCGGGAAAATATATTGGACAAGGCTTACGGACCTAAAAAAAGTTTAGATAATGTATTAACATTAGGGAATAGTGAACTAAAAATGTATGATAATAAGATTCATTTGTCTAGTGGAATAAGTTGAGAGAGTTAGCTCTCTGGTCTGTACTCTCTTATATTTTATTAAAACCCCCAAAATTATAATGATCATGATTTGAAAACATATAAAAATATTATTTTAGAAACAAATGTTCACAGATTAGGTTATAACGTGAATAATCGAATTAAAGGTTCCCGCGCATTTAAATATACTAAAATTATTAAAAAAATAATAAACGATAATGAAAATCCTACAACATCCACTCCACTTCGTACGAAAACTGGTTTCGGTTATATGACTCTGGAGGAATCAAAACCAAATTATATATATTGGAATGATGTGAATGAACTAGTCGAACGGTTACAAATTTTAGTGGCGTCAAAAACAGCGGGTAACAACAATCACAATAATGAGATTTTATCAATAGTAGAGGAACTGCGAGAGGAGGAAATTGATGTTTAATTAAAGTATATATATTAAACAAAAAAAGATTTTTATAAGCATCATGTCTGTTGACAAGTTTGGACATTTTTCTAATGATAGGGAGCGATCAGATCATTTAAAAAGAGGTGTTAAATTAAATGAAACTTTTTTAATTGATACTGATGGTAATCTAAACGCTCAAAATAAAAGAGTTAAAAACGCTATTAAACCCTTAGATGATAATGACTTGACCACAAAACAATATACAGATGAGTGTGTCAGAAAGTTGGGGGAAGACCTAAAAAAACTTGTAAAGTCAAAGTATTAATCGTCGACTTACAAAAATTTCAAATCTTGAAAATAAAATAGAGGTCTATAACAAGAGAGCAGATAGTACTGATCAAATATTTGAGAAAGTTCTTGAAAAGATAAAAGTTATTGAGGACTATATTTTTAAGTATGTAACAAAACCGACAGCGATACCAAAAAAGACAACAATTGAAATAGAAGGTGTAGCCTATACACCAATTCGAAGAATATGATTAAACGAGCAATTGTAAATGAGTTGCACGGACCGTCTCGTAAACATTTTCAACGAAGACGAGTCATTACGAAGGGAATAAACGATCTGTGGCAAGCAGATTTGGTTGAAATGGGGGGTTATTCAACATCTAACAAGGGTTATCGTTACTTATTAAATGTAATTGATACGTTTTCTAAATTTGCTTGGGGTGAAGCACTACAATCAAAAAATGCCAATGATGTTTCCCAAGCAATGGAGAAAATCTTAAAATCAGGTCATGGAACACCAAAAAATTTACAAACAGATGATGGAAAAGAGTTTTTTAATACAAAATTTAAACAATTAATGAAACGTTATGATATAAATCATTATTCGACGTTCAGCACTCTTAAGGCATCAATTGTCGAGCGTTTTAATAGAACACTCAAAGAGTCAATGTGGCGTGAGTTTAGTTTCAATGGGAAATATAAGTGGATAGATATTTACAAAAATTTGATATTTGATTACAATAATAGGGTACATAGAACCATAAAAATGAGCCCAATCAGTGTCAACACAACTAATGAAAAACAAATATTACAAGACTCATATAATCACATAAAGATATATGTTGAGAGTAAACTACGATATGGCGATCACGTTCGTATCAGCAAGTATAAACATGTGTTTGAAAAAGGGTATACACCGAATTATACAACAGAAATCTTTAAAATTAGAAAAGTCAACAATACATTCCCCAAAACATACTTACTTGAAGATTATAAAGGTAATCCGATTCAGGGTGGGTTTTATAAAGAAGAACTCAAAAAGACTGAATTCCCGAACACATTTCTAGTTGAGAAAATTTTAAAGCGAAGAGGTGATAAAGTTTTGGTAAAATGGCTTGGCTTTCCAATGGACGAAGCCAGCTGGGTAAATAAAGATGAAATTTTATAGTACAAATAAATAAAAGACAATATATATATATTTTATTTTTTTTATTATTTTTTTTTTTTATTATAACATATAATTAAATTTAATAAATATATTTACATACGTATAAATGTACAAGTTTATAATGTGTATACTAACAATTTTAATAAAATATTATATGTTTTTTACAATTTATTTTTGTTTTACTTATATTTACCACAATCTCGATCAAAATAAAACATTTCCAATTCAATTGACTTATAAAATAATTCTTGTTCTATGTTTACTTGCTTATCTCTAAGTTCATTTAATGTATTGACATCTGTATTTCTCCCATTTATTATATCTCTTAAGAATATATTTTCAAGTTCTAAGAAATTGATACTATCCACAATGTCCTTTTCCATTAACCTTTTATGTTTTATTGATAGAGTACCATGATCATCGTGATTTAACATTGCAAACTCTGTTTCATTATGTTTTCGTTTTCTTTTACTATCATTAGCACAAAGCACATTCTTATATACCCTATTTGTTGATATTTTGTGTGCCCTTGATCTAAACATTGTCCTACTACCATATAGTGGAGTTCCAGTGAGTAATACATTTTTATAATGATCCATAGTTAAATTTCTGGAACTCACACCTTTTGCTTTATTATAAGAGTTTTCAACTTCATCTATTTTATAACTATAAACTTTGGAGCATAGACCTATAAATTCACTCATTGGTTTTCCATTCAACTCATCTTTAAAATATCCTAACCTCTTTTTATTAACTTTTTTAAAATTATATAAATCGATTCTTCTATCTGAATAATCGGATGTATCAAATTTTGATTCAATATCACCACGAATATCCTTATAAAAATCATCAGTTTTTATAGTATAGATAAATGAGTCTGTATCCATGTAATTTAAAACTAAATTTTCTTGAAATTTGGGTTTCATGTATTGGTAATGAAAATCATACATTTTCCACTTTGATAAGTCCAATACAGCAAAACCCAAATACATTGGCTTATCAAATACCACAGAAAGTTTTTTCATTTGGATGGCATAGAACTCGTCATTTATTTTAGTTGCACTATGAAAATTGAATTTTGAAATTAAATTTTTAGCACAATGTTTTTTCCGACCGAGTTTATGAACATCTGTAGACTCCCATGTAGTTACCAATTTAACCTCTACACGTTTTTCAGGATTTTCCATAGTTTTCCCATAGACCGAGTTGTTCATTAATTTAAAAAAAATCTTTTTCAAATTTATTCTTGGCATTCTGTCTATGTAAAGTATTTAAGTCAATATAAGTCTTTAGCCAAGGTTTTTGTAAAAAGCGAACCCCTCTATGAATCTTTTTTAATATTAACCCATTTTGTATGCATTGCTGCAAATTTCTATAATGGATTACATAATTTTTTTGTTCCCGAGGTCAGCTATTAATTTTTTAACTTTATCCTCTTTAGATGCAAAACTATTTGACGGACAAAACGGAAGATCATTATGTGTATCATGAAGGCGATAGGGGTAAATTAGGTCTACTTCCAAAAAATATCCATACTCACTATCAATAGATATGTTATGTATATCAAAATTTTTTAAGTCATTAGGGGACAACCATTCAAACCCTTTATATGGAAGAGGTTGTGACATTGCCCAACCATATAAATTGTTTGCATCCAAATACATTAAAAATGATGATTCCTTTGTTGGATCAAAATCTGTTAAGTATTTGTTATTTGCCTTTGTATATCTATGGCAACATTGTACTAAGCCCCCTCGAATGCTATTTTGAATAAATCTATACATATCGATATCTACTAATAACTCTAGTTGAATATTTGTGGTCTTTAACATGGCTGCCCAAGATAGACCTGGTGTAGTAAAAAACTGAGCAATGAGGGTCTAATGAATAAATTTGTAAACATATTTTTCTAAAATTTTCAAATATATCAGTCAATAGGAAAACATCAGTTTTTAAATACAACTCTAGATAATCCTTTAGACTTGAACAAGAAAATTGTGACCAGACATTATGTGCGTGTTCATAATCATCTTGAGAGCATTCCTTTTCTGTCAAGTTACTATAGAATGCTGCTCTTGATGGTAGGGAAGTTTCCTCAAGTCGACTAGCTGAATCTAAATATTCATATGGAAAGATACCCTTTTTACGCATAAGCCTGAATTCTATTTCATTTTTAAAAAATGTTTTTACTGTATTTAACTGATCATCAATTAAATTAGAAGCAAGGGTATCTAAACTTGATGGCATAAATCTGAATGTGTCAAGAAATCGAATTTCAAAATTGTTTCCATTTGAAGTTTTTATGGTTTTGGACATCGAAATATATTGTTCTTTATTTACTGGGATTGCATTAATACTACCAGGAATTTTAGCCAAGTCTTCAATAAATAAATGACAATCATACTTAGAAAAATTATGGAAAAACACTGGTATAAATTTACATAGTCTATACCCCAAGTTACATTTAGAATGAGCTACACCCCTTAATAAACCTGTTAAATGGCAATGATCCCTAACTCTATCATTTAATAATATTTTTTTACAAATATGACAATTTAATGAATCCTGAAATTCAAACTCGTCTTCAGGAGTCATTATGATTGGTTTAATTTTATACAAGTACTCATCATTTAGTTTTGATAAATCTTGTACAAGAAAGTCTATAAAGTTTGATCCTGCGTTACCACCTGTTTTTATTACAAACTTATCTTGCTTAGAATCAAAGGCACACTTAATATTATATAATAAGCATAAGCTATAGGTATATGAGAGTTTAAATTAAATAATTTCGGGCTTACTTCAATATTTCTGGGCTTCGGCGTACACGACGAACGGAACCTCAAGCTGCTTGCGGTATTGGGTAAACTCCAGAGTTCTCTTGTGTAATTAAAACCCTTTTTATGTTTAATAATCCTATAAAACAATTAATTTTTATTTATTTTTTATAATTAATTAAATATATAATTTATAATATAATATATGTATATATATATATACATATGATACATACCTTGAAATATTTTTAATGAACATATAATGTCCATTTCCGCCATCTTCCAAAATCAGTATGTTAACGTGACATGGTTTCTCAATCTCCGTTTGAAACAGCGGCCCAATTATTTGTTTGGTATCTTCATTATACCCAAAGATGTTTATACTCATGTAGAGATTATTCTTCAAAAAATGTTTCATACATTTTATTCATTTCTAGGCGCATGATTTTGATTAATGCTCACCCGCTATCTTTTTCTTGGAATTCTTGTGTTTTTCTTTCTATTTCCATAGTATGCTCAAGAAAAATAGAATCCAAATCCGAGAACTGATTCATAATGGTCGTTTTACTCTGAAAACTTTTAATCTCAATTTCTTCCGTTTCATTCTTAAAGAGTATATATTCGGCAAATAACTCGAAATTTACTTTTACCGGTATATAACTCTCTAATAATGTTCTGAGATGTTTGAGCAAAAACGATCCTGTTTCACTCATAAAGTTTTCAGGTAATTGGATGTCCGATCCATCGTTAACATACATGTAATGGAGAATCTTTCCTTTAAATCCTTCCGAAATTTTCTTGATGTGTCTATCGACGGGTTGAATTGCATTGTTCTTATGCATTTGCGTGCGGACATGGTTTGTCCACTTGTTCTTAATAATAAAAAATTGGCACGAATAACAAAACTCGAATTGATTATTCATTTTTTTTTTTTTTTTTTTTTTTTATTGTTTAAGCTTTGGTTTTGCTTTTCTTTTTGTTTTTTATTCTATTATATGATTTTTCTTTTTTTAATTATTTTATGATACTTGATACACTTCACTACACTTTTAGTTGTTTGATTCTTTTTAGAGTTTTCAAACTAACAATGTTGTCCGGAGAATGTCTTGGAAAGAACTAATTAAATTTCTCCGATTTTGTACACAGTTTAAAAGTGGGCGTTCACAAATTTTAGAAGTCTGGGAGTTACAATTCTAGGCTTCAAAAGATAGCAGCTCAGATAGTTTCCTAAATAGTTTGAGATGGTTCGAAACCAAATGGAATCACAGTTTTAAAAATAAAGTCCTTTGGTAAGACTAGATCAGAAATAGTTCTTCAAGATGCAGATTGTTCAAGAAAAGGAAAAACCAATGGAGTCTGACTTTAAAAATAGATGACCTGTAGTTAGAAAAGAGAAGAAATAGTTTTTTTTTCAAGATAAAGATTGTTTGAGAAAAAGTAACCAATAGAAACCGAGTTTAAAAATGGACTTGGAATAAATTGAAATTAATGACTTTTCATTTGCAGGATTTAAGATATCTACAAGTCAGGGTAGAACAGATGAAGAAAACTAGAAATTTTGTAGAATAAATTCGGTAAGCAGGTGGTAAAGAGCATCATTTCTTTTTTTAAAACTTAAAGTCTTGGAGGTACATTATGTGTTCGGATCAAATTAAATTGTTTCTCAATCAATTTAATGGAGTTCTACTAAAATCTCACTATCTGCGACTTCTCTTTATAAATACAAAACTACTTGAGTGTGAAGAAGTTGAAATGATAACTTCTACCCATGGTGTACACCGAAAAACATGTATCTGGAGTAAGGATTCAGCTACGGAAGAAATCGACACTTGTGGATGTCATAAAAATTTTGAGTACGAAAGGGAGGCAGAAAACATTATGAATATATATTATAATCTACAAATTAGAATGAGAAGAAAATAAAAAATATGAAAAAAGTATTTCAGACTATATAACTTTATTTCAGATAATTAAATATTGATTTCATTATATAATGAAAACAAAATCACTGAAATAAATAAAATAAATAAATAAACACATTTGTTTTATTTATTTCAATTAATATGGGGCGTGAAAAAATAAAAGATTTTTTACATTTGAATTTTAAATATTTTTGTTTTATTTTATTTTTTATATAATTTTTTAATTAAATATAAAATAACTAAGCTATTGGCAACATTTATTAAAAACTCATTGTCTGCATCTTTCATTAAATCTAGATACTTATTTTCGAAATCATCCACTTTTATGTCGTCTAAGCTATTGGCAACATTTATTAAAAACTCATCGTGTTCATCTTTCATTAAATCTAGATATTTATTTTCTAAATCATCCACTTTTATGTCGTCAAAGAGGTAGTCATCTTCAGGAAAAACAATTTCTTCCGGGTCGTCTATATCAATCCTTTGAGCACATTGAAAGTGCTCATACAAAAACTCATTTCCAAGTACATCCATCGTTTCTTTTCCAAATGGGAAATCTTCCCATTTGAGTGATTCCAACTCTTGTGGAATCGTTTGAGTAGATGACGAGTAGGGTGCAAATACTTCCCTCAGATTCCTGTCTATGGTATCTTCCTCGTCTAGAGCCATTACATAGTTTTGCTCTGAGTCTTCGATGACCACCACATCGGAGTCTTGGTCACCGATTTCAATGTCAACAATTCCAAAGCCTGAATTGAATCGACGAATTTCACAGATATTTCGCTCATAGTGATTTTGGTGCTCCTGACGAACTGATGCTGAAAAATTTGACTGCTCTCCTTTTTGTACTTAAAGGGCATACAGATATGTTATACTCTTAGACCTCCCAACAATCCAATTCAATTTTCAATTATATGGAAAGTCAGATATCCCAAACACTTTGAAATATGAATAGAAATGCCTTAGAAAACAATTCTCAGAAAACAATTACTGCAACGTTATACTCCTTGTATCCCTTTCCTCCTTCAGTTAATTGAGTTGGTCCATGTTTACCCAATAACTGTATGCATATGTATTGACATTTTTGTTACGGTGAAATATGCGAGCGTTAAGAAACGACGACTGCAATGCAAACTATTTAGTCTGTGTCCCTTTGTTTAAAGTGTTGAAATCTAAAAAATCTAAAAACATTGACTTATACCTGACTACGCACTTGACAATTTATTATGGTGCGTCCATGAACGTATATCGGTTCTCCATATCGTGATAAGTATCCGACCCTCTTCATACACATTTGGGGTTCCCACTCAACTATACACAAGCACACACGTAGACAGTGGCATACATATATTAAAATTGACAGTGTGTTTTGAGAAAATTCAACCCCATAAGACGTTCCCAATCCTCCTAATAAGTGTCAGGAATACATTTGAATATTCCCAAATTACGGATAGGGGGGTCGGTTGTCCTCCATGTTCATTTTATAATATATATTGCTTTTTGTTGTTTTACAGTTGATTTTGTTGTTTAGCAGTTGTTTTTTGTTGTCTAGCAGTTGTTTTTTTGTTGTTTAGCAGGTTCACTTGTACAACGTCTGTTGAATGCAAAGTCAAAACTTGGACTGTGAATTTTGAAGTAGGCAAAATAATGTATATCATTTTTATTTTTGTTATATGCTACCCAATGTATACCACTTTGTTGTGAATCATCTAGGTTTACTATACCTCGAAGATTTGATATATATTTTTGAGCAAAAGTTGTTATGAAATGTAATGTTGTTTATTGTTTTTGCAATGGCTACACTTCCACTAGCTAAACTACCGAGGGCACTTAGGGCAGTCAAAATTGGTACGATTGGTAAAAAAAACACCAGTTTTGGGTATATTAATTATTTTTGGTACTTTCACGTTTTTCTTGAAACCATTGTCGATTGAACTGATTATCGTTGTATAGAACTCTCAAAGAGTCAATGTGGCGTGAGTTTAGTTTCAATGTTTCAATATTTGATTACAATAATAGGGTACATAGAACAATAAAAATGAGCAACTAATGAAAAACAAATATTACAAGACTCATATAATCACATAAAGATATATGTTGAGAATAAACTACGAAATGGATCACGTTCGTATCAGCAAGTATAAACATGTGTTTGAAAAAGGGTATACACCGAATTATACAACAGAAATCTTTAAAATTAGAAAAGTCAAACATTACATTCCCCAAAACATACTTTCTTGAAGATTTAAAGGTTATCCGATTCATGATTCATTTTATAAAGAAGAACTCAAAAAGACTGAATTCTCGAAGAGGTGATAAAGTTTTGGTAAAATAGCTTGGTTTTCCAATGGACGAAGCCAGCTGGGTAAATAAAGATGAAATTTTATAGTACAAATATAAATATAAGTTAACACCGGCCAAGCACACCCTTCCCTTCACGGCCTCTCGACCCGGATACCAGACACCGCGACTTCCCTCATCACCCCACTCAGCCAACCCGACGACCAGCAGAGACACAGCAGCGGTAGTGCAGACACCAAACGTCAGCGGCGTCAGAGCACCCAGCACAGAACGTCAACGGCAGAATTGCACCGGCAGAATTGCAACAACAGTAGCGTGAGAATGGAAGAGCAATGACTGCCTCAGCAATAGCTGCCGCTACCCCTTCCCATCGCCGCGGCCAACCGAAAATGCAGAGCTTGCACCTGGAGGTTAGCAACACTTTGGCCCAAATATCCAGAACCGCTGCTATCAGCAGCGCGACAATGGAAGAGCACTGACCGATCCGGGGGAATACTGCCCCCTCTGGTCATGTCTGACCCAAGAACCCCCAAAAAGAAAAAAGCAACGAATAAAATGAAAACTACGTTAATAATTAAAAAATAAAATATTCAAAAAATATAAAAGCGTTGTGCGTGGGCGTGTAAAAAAATATAATTGGTAGTGAATCACAATTACCCGCTGCGGTGAGGTTGCTGCTGTTTGGAGCTGTCATTCCCCACGGGTGCAAAAAATTTGTAAACGAACTTAGTACCTGCCGCGGCGATTTGTCCACGTACCCTGTGACGCGGCAATTCGCGGGCACAAAACACTAAGTAATATTAAACAAATGAAGCAATAGTCCACTGCGGCGATAAGTCCACACCATTGGGTAGCTTATTCTCGAGTGTAAAAATTGCAAATTTAATTAAATAAACACAGATAACCGCTGCGGTAATTAATTTGCCAGCGACAAAAATTATAAACCTATTTTGAAGAAAAAAGAAATAGCAGAACATTTTTTCCAATTATAAAAAATGTGTCGTGTAAGTGGCAATCTGCTGGAAAGGCTAACGGATGTGGAATGCATTCAAAAAAAGCTGCCCAGTGGATTGTGTGGCAACCGTCCCTTAGTAGGCACAAAGCCAAAACGGATAAATACGGACCACCGCGCCGATTACACAGAAATAAAAAAATAAAGAACCAAAAACACGAATTTTATTAAAAATCGCACAACGCTCGAACGAAAATTACAATTTTTTTTTTTCCGAACAAAAAGAAAATCACATACTAATTATAATCTAATTTCAGAATAATAATCCTGTAGACCTCGAAAAAAATATTAAAAATATTAATTTCATATTATTAATATGAAATATTAAAACCATGAAACAAAAAAAGGAGCAAAATACTGAGGATAAGTGAAACGATTCTTTATACGCACGTCTCTTAATATTAATAAAAAAATAAATAAAGTAGAAATTTATATACAAAAAAAGGAGAAAACTGTTGTTAAATTCCCTGCTTCTACCCAGATCTAAAAAAAAAAAAAAACTCCTAAGGAAATTTAATTTAAAAAATGGAGGAAATGAAAGAAGTTTTGAACCGTATTGATGCCATATCGGCCTTAACCACTCAGATGGTGGGCATGAAGGAAGGGGGTTAGGAAAATAGGAAATAGGGTGAACGTTTTCGAAACTGACTTCGAGCGACGCAACCCTGTACCAGAGATACCGCTACCACTAATTCGTCCGCGTACGGAGTACGAACTCAAGGAGTCTTCGGCCGTATCACATTGCGTAAGGGAGCTTGTGACTTTCGAGGGAGATTCCGAGAAATACAACTCTTGGATTAATAGGGCTCAATCCATTGTTAACGATTTCAAGGTCGTTCGGGAGAAACCCCTATATAGATCAGTCCTTATTCAGATTAGACAAATAACTAGGGAGAACGCTGACGTGGCACTCAATGCCTATAATGTGTGGGATGACGATTGGGCAGAGGTCAAACGGGTATTGGCATTACACTTTGCCGATAAACGAGATGTTGGTACGCTTGAGTACGAACTAGCTCAAATGACCCAGGGAAGCCAAAAACTGGACGACTTCTACCTTAGAATCAATATTCATGTCTCGCTCATAATGTTTCGCTCTACGGAGATAACCGGCTTTTCCTGCCGGTCAAAGGGACAAAGCCCTTAATGCCTTTATAAGGGGAGTAAACGCCGACGCTTCTAGGCTACTGATAATCCGTAAGTCTGCGGACGTTCACGAGGCATACTCTATTTGCCTAGAATTACAAAAGATAGAACCGAGGAACCCCGCGCCAAGGGCGCCTTTTTTAGACAGGCCTTTAGCCAAAGTCACCATAATTATAGACCTATCGCACCAAGGTTCCCCCAGACGAATCAGTTCAACAATAACCATTTAAACCATAGGGTACATATTAATTCAGGACACAACTTTGCTCCCAGCGGAAGCCCGCAGAGCACTTCGTGAGTTTAGTTTCAATGTTTCAATATTTGATTACAATAATAGGGTACATAGAACAATAAAAATGAGCAACTAATGAAAAACAAATATTACAAGACTCATATAATCACATAAAGATATATGTTGAGAATAAACTACGAAATGGATCACGTTCGTATCAGCAAGTATAAACATGTGTTTGAAAAAGGGTATACACCGAATTATACAACAGAAATCTTTAAAATTAGAAAAGTCAAAAATTACATTCCCCAAAACATACTTTCTTGAAGATTTAAAGGTTATCCGATTCATAAAGATTCATTTTATAAAGAAGAACTCAAAAAGACTGAATTCTCGAAGAGGTGATAAAGTTTTGGTAAAATAGCTTGGTTTTCCAATGGACGAAGCCAGCTGGGTAAATAAAGATGAAATTTTATAGTACAAATATAAATATAAGTTAACACCGGCCAAGCACACCCTTCCCTTCACGGCCTCTCGACCCGGATACCAGACACCGCGACTTCCCTCATCACCCCACTCAGCCAACCCGACGACCAGCAGAGACACAGCAGCGGTAGTGCAGACACCAAACGTCAGCGGCGTCAGAGCGACAGCGCAGCGACAGAACGTCAACGGCAGAATTGCACCGGCAGAATTGCAACAACAGTAGCGTGAGAATGGAAGAGCAATGACTGCCTCAGCAATAGCTGCCGCTACCCCTTCCCATCGCCGCGGCCAACCGAAAATGCAGAGCTTGCACCTGGAGGTTAGCAACACTTTGGCCCAAATATCCAGAACCGCTGCTATCAGCAGCGCGACAATGGAAGAGCACTGACCGATCCGGGGAATACTGCCCCCCTCTGGTCATGTCTGACCCAAGAACCCCAAAAAGAAAAAAGCAACGAATAAAATGAAAACTACGTTAATAATTAAAAAATAAAATATTCAAAAAATATAAAAGCGTTGTGCGTGGGCGTGTAAAAAATATAATTGGTAGTGAATCACAATTACCCGCTGCGGTGAGGTTGCTGCTGTTTGGAGCTGTCATTCCCCACGGGTGCAAAAATTTGTAAACGAACTTAGTACCTGCCGCGGCGATTTGTCAACGTACCCTGTGACGCGGCACATTCGCGGGCACAAAACACTAAGTAATATTAAACAAATGAAGCAATAGTCCACTGCGGCGATAAGTCCACACCATTGGGTAGCTTATTCTCGAGTGTAAAAATTGCAAATTTAATTAAATAAACACAGATAACCGCTGCGGTAATTAATTTGCCAGCGACAAAAATTATAAACCTATTTTGAAGAAAAAGAAATAGCAGAACATTTTTTCCAATTATAAAAAATGTGTCGTGTAAGTGGCAATCTGCTGGAAAGGCTAACGGATGTGGAATGCATTCAAAAAAAGCTGCCCAGTGGATTGTGTGGCAACCGTCCCTTAGTAGGCACAAAGCCAAAACGGATAAATACGGACCACCGCGCCGATTACACAGAAATAAAAAAATAAAGAACCAAAAACACGAATTTTATTAAAAATCGCACAACGCTCGAACGAAAATTACAATTTTTTTTTCCGAACAAAAAGAAAATCACATACTAATTATAATCTAATTTCAGAATAATAATCCTGTAGACCTCGAAAAAAATATTAAAAATATTAATTTCATATTATTAATATGAAATATTAAAACCATGAAACAAAAAAGGAGCAAAATACTGAGGATAAGTGAAACGATTCTTTATACGCACGTCTCTTAATATTAATAAAAAAATAAATAAAGTAGAAATTTATATACAAAAAAAAGGAGAAAACTGTTGTTAAATTCCCTGCTTCTACCCAGATCTAAAAAAAAAGAAAAAACTCCTAAGGAAATTTAATTTAAAAAATGGAGGAAATGAAAGAAGTTTTGAACCGTATTGATGCCATATCGGCCTTAACCACTCAGATGGTGGGCATGAAGGAAGGGGTTAGGAAAATAGGAAATAGGGTGAACGTTTTCGAAACTGACTTCGAGCGACGCAACCCTGTACCAGAGATACCGCTACCACTAATTCGTCCGCGTACGGAGTACGAACTCAAGGAGTCTTCGGCCGTATCACATTGCGTAAGGGAGCTTGTGACTTTCGAGGGAGATTCCGAGAAATACAACTCTTGGATTAATAGGGCTCAATCCATTGTTAACGATTTCAAGGTCGTTCGGAAGAAACCCCTATATAGATCAGTCCTTATTCAGATTAGACAAAAAACTAGGGAGAACGCTGACGTGGCACCCAATGCCTATAACGTGCGGGAAGACGATTGGGCAGAGGTCAAACGGGTATTGGCATTACACTTTGCCGATAAACGAGATGTTGGTACGCTTGAGTACGAACTAGCTCAAATGACCCAGGGAAGCCAAAAACTGGACGACTTCTACCTTATAATCAATATTCATGTCTCGCTCATAATGTTTCGCTCTACGGAGATAACCGGCTTTTCCTGCCGGTCAAAGGGACAAAGCCCTTAATGCCTTTATAAGGGGAGTAAACGCCGACGCTTCTAGGCTACTGATAATCCGTAAGTCTGCGGACGTTCACGAGGCATACTCTATTTGCCTAGAATTACAAAAGATAGAACCGAGGAACCCCGCGCCAAGGGCGCCTTTTTTAGACAGGCCTTTAGCCAAAGTCACCATAATTATAGACCTATCGCACCAAGGTTCCCCCAGACGAATCAGTTCAACAATAACCATTTAAACCATAGGGTACATATTAATTCAGGACACAACTTTGCTCCCAGCGGAAGCCCGCAGAGCACTTCGTGAGTTTAGTTTCAATGTTTCAATATTTGATTACAATAATAGGGTACATAGAACAATAAAAATGAGCAACTAATGAAAAACAAATATTACAAGACTCATATAATCACATAAAGATATATGTTGAGAATAAACTACGAAATGGATCACGTTCGTATCAGCAAGTATAAACATGTGTTTGAAAAAGGGTATACACCGAATTATACAACAGAAATCTTTAAAATTAGAAAAGTCAAACATTACATTCCCCAAAACATACTTTCTTGAAGATTTAAAGGTTATCCGATTCATAAAGATTCATTTTATAAAGAAGAACTCAAAAAGACTGAATTCTCGAAGAGGTGATAAAGTTTTGGTAAAATAGCTTGGTTTTCCAATGGACGAAGCCAGCTGGGTAAATAAAGATGAAATTTTATAGTACAAATATAAATATAAGTTAACACCGGCCAAGCACACCCTTCCCTTCACGGCCTCTCGACCCGGATACCAGACACCGCGACTTCCCTCATCACCCCACTCAGCCAACCCGACGACCAGCAGAGACACAGCAGCGGTAGTGCAGACACCAAACGTCAGCGGCGTCAGAGCGACAGCGCAGCGACAGAACGTCAACGGCAGAATTGCACCGGCAGAATTGCAACAACAGTAGCGTGAGAATGGAAGAGCAATGACTGCCTCAGCAATAGCTGCCGCTACCCCTTCCCATCGCCGCGGCCAACCGAAAATGCAGAGCTTGCACCTGGAGGTTAGCAACACTTTGGCCCAAATATCCAGAACCGCTGCTATCAGCAGCGCGACAATGGAAGAGCACTGACCGATCCGGGGGAATACTGCCCCCTCTGGTCATGTCTGACCCAAGAACCCCCAAAAAGAAAAAAGCAACGAATAAAATGAAAACTACGTTAATAATTAAAAAATAAAATATTCAAAAAATATAAAAGCGTTGTGCGTGGGCGTGTAAAAAATATAATTGGTAGTGAATCACAATTACCCGCTGCGGTGAGGTTGCTGCTGTTTGGAGCTGTCATTCCCCACGGGTGCAAAAAATTTGTAAACGAACTTAGTACCTGCCGCGGCGATTTGTCCACGTACCCTGTGACGCGGCACATTCGCGGGCACAAAACACTAAGTAATATTAAACAAATGAAGCAATAGTCCACTGCGGCGATAAGTCCACACCATTGGGTAGCTTATTCTCGAGTGTAAAAATTGCAAATTTAATTAAATAAACACAGATAACCGCTGCGGTAATTAATTTGCCAGCGACAAAAATTATAAACCTATTTTGAAGAAAAAAGAAATAGCAGAACATTTTTTCCAATTATAAAAAATGTGTCGTGTAAGTGGCAATCTGCTGGAAAGGCTAACGGATGTGGAATGCATTCAAAAAAAGCTGCCCAGTGGATTGTGTGGCAACCGTCCCTTAGTAGGCACAAAGCCAAAACGGATAAATACGGACCACCGCGCCGATTACACAGAAATAAAAAAATAAAGAACCAAAACACGAATTTTATTAAAAATCGCACAACGCTCGAACGAAAATTACAATTTTTTTTTTCCGAACAAAAAGAAAATCACATACTAATTATAATCTAATTTCAGAATAATAATCCTGTAGACCTCGAAAAAATATTAAAAATATTAATTTCATATTATTAATATGAAATATTAAAACCATGAAACAAAAAAAGGAGCAAAATACTGAGGATAAGTGAAACGATTCTTTATACGCACGTCTCTTAATATTAATAAAAAAATAAATAAAGTAGAAATTTATATACAAAAAAAGGAGAAAACTGTTGTTAAATTCCCTGCTTCTACCCAGATCTAAAAAAAAAAGAAAAAACTCCTAAGGAAATTTAATTTAAAAAATGGAGGAAATGAAAGAAGTTTTGAACCGTATTGATGCCATATCGGCCTTAACCACTCAGATGGTGGGCATGAAGGAAGGGGTTAGGAAAATAGGAAATAGGGTGAACGTTTTCGAAACTGACTTCGAGCGACGCAACCCTGTACCAGAGATACCGCTACCACTAATTCGTCCGCGTACGGAGTACGAACTCAAGGAGTCTTCGGCCGTATCACATTGCGTAAGGGAGCTTGTGACTTTCGAGGGAGATTCCGAGAAATACAACTCTTGGATTAATAGGGCTCAATCCATTGTTAACGATTTCAAGGTCGTTCGGAAGAAACCCCTATATAGATCAGTCCTTATTCAGATTAGACAAAAAACTAGGGAGAACGCTGACGTGGCACTCAATGCCTATAATGTGTGGGATGACGATTGGGCAGAGGTCAAACGGGTATTGGCATTACACTTTGCCGATAAACGAGATGTTGGTACGCTTGAGTACGAACTAGCTCAAATGACCCAGGGAAGCCAAAAAACTGGACGACTTCTACCTTATAATCAATATTCATGTCTCGCTCATAATGTTTCGCTCTACGGAGATAACCGGCTTTTCCTGCCGGTCAAAGGGACAAAGCCCTTAATGCCTTTATAAGGGGAGTAAACGCCGACGCTTCTAGGCTACTGATAATCCGTAAGTCTGCGGACGTTCACGAGGCATACTCTATTTGCCTAGAATTACAAAAAGATAGAACCGAGGAACCCCGCGCCAAGGGCGCCTTTTTTAGACAGGCCTTTAGCCAAAGTCACCATAATTATAGACCTATCGCACCAAGGTTCCCCCAGACGAATCAGTTCAACAATAACCATTTAAACCATAGGGTACATATTAATTCAGGACACAACTTTGCTCCCAGCGGAAGCCCGCAGAGCACTTCAAGACTCTAGGGAGGTAGAGCAATCAAGGAGGAGACAAACCATTCAGGCCAAAGTTATAGATAAAATTTTAACTCGCGTCAAGGAGAGTCCGGTGGCATCAAACGAAGCCCGAGCGCTAATTCCAATTTAAACCCCTTCTGTAAAGCCTAAAGGCCTTACCATATCCAGTCCACTCCATCATCAACGACATTCTGGTAATGAGGGGGAGGAGCTGGAACACTCATCGCAAGGGGTAGAACATTGCTCTCCCTTGGAGGAGATACAGTGTATTGGCGTAGTAAACAAAATTTTATGACCGACGCCTCTCTAGTATACCATACATAGAGTATATGACTAAAACAGGGTCCAAGCTGAAATTTCTAATAGACACCGGCGCTAACAATAATTTTATAAGCCCCAAGAACTCCGCCGGCTCTATAGCATTACCCACACCGTTAGTCGTTCAGTCCGCGGGGCGTTATGTAAAAATAACACATTGTATCACTGGACAATTTTTTGAGCCGATTGGGAACAATACCGTCCTTCCCGGACTAACATCATTTGACGGCATCATAGGAGACGTCACCCTAAGAACTTTAAAAGCCCTGATCGACAAGAAGAACGACCTCTTGACAATATCACCCGATATTAAGATACCCCTTCTTGCTAAAAAATCCTTAAATGTACACCTACTGTTAGATAAAAAGCACCCTGAATCTGAAAAGGAAGCTTTAAACGCTCTTATTAGCGAGTATTTCAAAATCTTCGAGCCACTCTCACATGGAGAGGCCGTAGACACGAACCATAGGGCTGAGATTCGCACAAGCACCTCAGACCCTATATACACAAAGAGCTATCCCTACCCTACCAACATGAGAGGGGAAGTGGATAGACAGATAGAAGAACTCTTGCGGAATGGGATCATCAAACTATCTAAAAGTCCCTATAACTCCCCGGTCTGGGTAGTACCAAAGAAACCCAAACCGAACGGAGAAGAGCAATACCGCATGGTCATCGATTTTAAGCGCTTGAATGCTGTCACGATTCCAGACACTTATCCTATGCCGGACATAAACTCCATTTTGGCAAGCCTAGGGAAAGCCAAATATTTCTTATGTGTTGGAGTCTAGTACCCCAAAAACAGCATTCTCTACAATGAATGCGAAGTACGAATTTCTTCGCCTTCCGTTTGATTAAATGCCCCAGCGGTGTTTCAAAGAATGATCGATGATGTGTTACGGGAACATATCGGCAAAATTTGCTACGTTTACATAGGCGACATAATAGTCTTCAGTGAGGACTATGATAGCCACTGGCAAAACCTTCGCGCTGTCTTCAAACCTGGAGAAAGCCAGACTGCAGGTCAACTTAGAAAAAACCAATTTTCTATCAACTCATGTTGAATTCTTAGGATATGTAGTAACTGCAGATGGTATAAAAGCAAACGAGAAAAAGGTAGAGGGTGTCACAAAAATGAAACCACCTACCAATGTAAAGGAATTAAAGACATCTTACTATAGGAAATTTATTAAGGATTATGCAAAGGTCGCGATACCACTAACTAACTTGACCCGAGGAGAGTTCGCTAGGGTTAAGTCGTCACAGTCGAAAAAAGTTCCTATTGAACTCGACGAGGCCGCGATGAAAGCCCTAAACGCTTTAAAATCTATCCATTCATCCTCAGAGGTGTTGGCATTTCCAAATTTTTCTAAACTCTTTCACTTAACCACTGACGCGTCGAATTATGCTAACTAGGCAGTCCTTTCTCAACAAGACGCTGGCAAGGATCGGCCAATAGCGTATATCTCCCGGTCCTTGACTCAGACGGAAGAAAACTATGCCACCAATGAAAAGGATATGCTCGCCATAGTGTGGGCCTTAGATAATCTTCGGTCTTATTTGTATGGTGCCGGGTCCATCAAGATTTACACCGGTCACCAGCCTTTAACATTTGCCCTAGGCAATAGAAATTTTAACGCTAAGTTAAAATGTTGGAAGTCCCTTATTGAGGAATACAATTACGAACTAATATACAAACCAAGGAAGTCGAATATAGTGGCCGATGCACTTTCAAGGGTTACAACGTACGTTAACCATCTGGGCTCTGGCACCGATACCGCCTCCGAGTCAGATTCTACCGAAATAAACTGATTTTTCATCCACGCCTATCCGATTACTCATGTGAACACCTACATGCCGGATACGTGCGTCACTCAATTCCAATTAATTACTATACCTCTTCTAAGCTTCTAGACTCACTAAAAAAGTACTTAAAACCTTCAGTAATCAATGGGATTAAAATTCCGGACGATTACCTACAACTCCTTCAAACCTGTTGCTTTCAGAGTTTTAAATTGTTCAAAATCCGCATAACACAGCGCTTAGTTCAGGATATTACGGACGAAGAGCAAATTTGCGAAGTCATCGAAAAAGAACATCGCAGAGCGCATAGAAACCCAAAAGAGGTCCGCATTTAGATCCTATAGAAGTACTTTTTCCCACGGATGGCTAATATTATTCGCACGCAATTGTCAACCTGTGCCCCAAATAAACCACCACTACAGCCAACCCCTATCCCTAACTACACATGTGAAATACTTCATATCGACGTTTTCACATTGGAGAAAAAAGTATACCTCAGTTGCAACGACAAATTCTCTAAATTTGCTAAACTTTTCCCCTTACAATCGAAATCAGCAATCCATCTTCGCGAAACACTATTGGATGCACTCCATTACTTCACGGCGCCTAGAATGATAGTTACTGATAACGAAAGAGGCCTTCTATGCCCAACTGTCCTAAACTACCTTCGAACTTTGGAAATTGAGCTCTACCATACCCCAACTCAGAAAAGCGAAGTAAACGGTCAGGTAGAAAGATTCCATTCTACCTTCATGGAAATATATCGATGCTTAATAGGCGAATATCCCACCTTTAAACCAAACGAGCTTATCTCAATTGTTGTAGACAGATACAATAACTCTGTCCACTCGGTGACAAATAAAAAACCCGTTGACGTTGTTCAACCAAACTTCTAGAATAAACTACCCGGGGCTATCTAATTTTAAACACCAAACTCTTGAGGACATTCGAGGCCTCATTGAACACAAAACCAATAATGGGCGCAATAAAAATAGAGGCGACCCAATTTCAAGGTGACACCGTGTATGTCGCCAATAAACAGATTAAAACCAAAGAAAAGCAGAAATTCATGGCGGAGGAGGTTGAAGATGACCGAAACAAGGTCGGGAAAAATCTTTCAAAAATCCCATCTAAGAAATTAATTTAATTTGTTTTTGATCAACAGTGTAGTTCATATTTTTCTCGACAGGGAAGACTGGCAAAAGAATATCATAACTCCTCAAAATATTGAAATTTATCCAAGCAAAAGTGCGTACTGAACGTTTCACTGACTCATAACCTCCAAATAAACACTAGACATAAACATAAATAACTCAATAATTCAATTCCTAGTTTAAATTAACCAAAAATAGGGGAACATTTAATCAGAATGACATTGAACCACACCAAATAAAAATTTTTTTAGTAATAAGAACATACGAATAATACAAAAAAATACAAAGAACACCAACACAAACATTAAGCTTAAGACAAAGAAACTATTTTATTTTAAGAATCTACAATTTCATGTGCACGTAATCCCCTGCCGACGTTACAAGTGCGTCCACAATCTACGTGGCGACAACCCTCCACATTTTCAAATATGATGCACCGGTTGTCACCTTGCAACAAGGTACCGTCTGGAGGATTAAAGGCGTTTTCAAACTGGCTCACGTCATCAATCTAGGTCACATGCAGCAACTCATCGACCAGGTGGCAAACGAGGCTATGGTGGTAACCGACCAACGTATCAACGCACTGGTTGGCCACTATCTGCAACACGCTTCCAGAGGGAATCTCGCGCATGGTTGGCGCACCAACACGAAGACAACGCTCAATCGACTGGCTAGGATCAGCCTGGAAGTGGGTCGCGGGATCGCCGGACAAATCGGATTGGAATGCCATCTTGAAAGAGGAGGACAGCTTGGCAAGAAACAACAATCAGCAGATTCGCATCAATACTAAGTTGTTTGACACAACACACGAGTCGCTCCAGAAGTTGAACGACGTTATTATAATAGCGGACCAGGTCAACAAAATACTGAGGGCCTGCCAACTAGGAAAGACTTGAGTGGTCATCACGAATCTCCTGGACCACGACGAGGTCGACACAATACTGGAGGAGGTGGACAGCCTCCCTTATCAAAACGTTGTTGAGGCCGTCGAATTTTCTAAACCTACAATCCTGACAAACGGGATTGCTCTTTTGTACATCTTGGCTATGCCCAAGGTAGTGGATTGATGAGGATCTACCTAACGATATTCGATGGGAAACAGGTTGTCTTAAAATACAACACATTGGCGATGGACCGCCTGGAAACATACGCCCTCCTCGGAAGGTTTGTATCCATCGGCAACACAACGGTCTGCCGAGAAAAGGACTTGCTTAAATTGGAGGAGGACAGTTGCATACCTAGACTGTTAAAAAAGGCCAGGCCGAATGCGACTATCTGATGATCAACCAAGAAAAGGTAGATCTAATCGATGACGGCACACTCTTCACACACCAGCCAAAAAGTACAAATTAGAGGCTCATACGTCATACAATTTCACAACGAAATAATCTCAATCGGCGACCGGAACTACAGCAGCTACTCATCAACACACCTTATTGCAATGCCCGCCGTGCTAACCCAGGTAAAAACAACGGGTTACGAGCTATCGCTGAAATATGTCCATGGATTCAGCATGGAAAACCTGAAGAAGTTATCTGTCATGTCAGATGAGATTTGGATATACTTCTCAGTGGAGATAGTCATAGCCCTCTCCACAATGACAATGGTATTAATCGTTTGGAAGAAGATAGCGTCGACCAAAGGAATCCCTAAACCCGCCTGCAAACCTGGAAGCGCAGGATACTCTGCAACCCGCAACCAAAGCCTAATAATCTGTGGGACACAGATCTTGTGTTGGGGAGGAGTTAACACCGGCCAAGCGCCCCCTTCCCTTCACCGCCTCTCGACCCGGATACCAGACACCGCGACTTCTTTCATCACCCCACTCAGCAGAGATACAGCAGCGGTAGTGCAGACACCAAACGTCAGCGGCGTCAGAGCGACAGAACGTCAACGGCAGAATTGCACCGGCAGAATTGCAACGACAGTAGCGTGAGAATGGAAGAGCAGTGACTGCCTCAGAAATAGCTGCCGCTACCCCTTGCCATGGCTGCGGCCAACCGAAAATGCAGAGCTAGCACCTGGAGGTTAGCAACACGTTGGCGCAAATATCCAGAACCGCTGCTATCACCAGCGTGACAATGGAAGAGCACTGACCGATTGCTAGCTGTCTCAGCCATAGCTACCCCTACCCCTGCACCCGGACGGAAATGCAACACCAGCACCTGGAGCATAGCAGCACGTTGGCCCAAATCCCCAAAACCGCTGCTGTCAGCATCGGACTGCTGCGACCGCTCTGCCAGCGTTATGCAGTCAACAAGCCAGGCAAATTATGATTTAGATTTACTTCGATTTGTACCCCCAAGGCAACCAGACAACTGTTCTTTATAATAATAAAACCATTGTAACGTATGAAAACGCTTACTGTTTTATTTTAACGTAGCTGCGTAGAAAGAAAAGTGTAAGTTGTGGACGAAGGAACTGGAAGCCCAAGTTGTGGACGAAGGAACTGGAAACCCAAGATACGAGGATGCTCATAACGTTAACTAGGTAATATCCGGGGAATACTACCCCCTCTAGTCATGTCTGGCCATAACT